>NC_041825.1:25352680-25652680 GCF_900964775.1 Scleropages formosus
GTAAGCAGGAGGTTTGGGGGAGGGGAAGGGAAGGCAAGGTAGCGGCGGGGGGGGGGCTATGATTCAGGGAAGAGTGTCTTCATGCAAGCACTAGCAAGCACACACAGCTGTCAGGGAGACATCACCCAGACACATGCATGCAGACAGTTAACGCCTTGACTAAACAAACCATTGAATGCCATTCCAGCCCTGTTTTCATTTGCCAGTTCCTCTTCCTTCACATGCGGTTTTCCCTGTTACAAACTACATTTTACACAGACGTATTACTGCTGTGTGCGGTCTCTCCTGGGATGTTTTTTCTGCACCTTTTCATCAGGTGAACTGATGATGTTTTGAATTTAGGAGGCCCAATGCATTCAGCATGTACAGGCAGTCCCCGAATTATGAACAGACTGGTGACATGAACTTGTCTTTAAGTCAGATTTTGACGTTAAGTCGGAACAGTTAGGTATGGTGAGTATCTGACGTCAGTTTTCCAAATGTTTGTTTTAGTATATGCATAGAAAGGTATACTATAAAAAGCATTAAAGAAACATTTTGGATACACTAAAACATCTTTAATATAACAATTATACAATGTAATAATACTAAATGTAACTACAGTATTTATAATAAGGGGATGCGGTGGCGTAGTGGGCTAGGCCAGGTCCTGCTCTCTGGCGGGTATGGGATTCAAGTCCTGCTTGGAGTGCCTTGTGACAGACTGGCATCCCATCCTTGGTGTGTCCCCTCCTCCGCCAGCCTTGCACCCAGTGTTGCCGGGTTAGGCTCCGGCTCGCTGCAACCCTACTTGGGACAAGCGGTTTCAGCCAGTATGTGTATTCATAATAGAGAGACATAGCGATAATAATGTGGTGCACAGCGCCCTGGGTTCAGATGGGGCGAAGAGGGACGCGCAGGCAGCGATCGTGACGGCCATTTCGTTAGAACACCAGCACACAGGGAAATGATGATCTCGGTCTGAGCACCCCGTTTCCTCAAGGACCTGCACCTCAAGCCAGCTTTCCCAGTCTGCTTAATGCCCCCAGGCTTTCCTTTTTTTCTCACTGGGAAGCAGTCACCCTATTTTCTCTGTAAACTGCCCTATTGGTTGAATACTTCTACATTTTACTCATAATACAACTATTTGTGATAAACACAGTTCCTGCTCAAACCACAGTAACGCCGGTCGTTACAATAATAAATGTTACTACTGTGATGATAAACAGAGGACGTGGAGGAGGCTGGACCCAAGTGCAGGATCATTTATTCAGAATCGACGAACTACACATTCTCGTAGTTGGGGATGGGTAAATGGTCAGTCAGTTGGTGAACTGAACAGAGTCAAAGATCCAGAATTCTGGTTGAGGGACAAGGTGGGTGGTTGTTATCAAAGAGACATGGAACAGGACTGGGGAACGATTAAGGACAGAGCTTGGAAGAGCTGTCCATCATGTTGTCTGGAGTGAGATTCCACAACTGGGAAGAAGTGTGTTTTGTAGCCGAGTGCTCTCTCCGAGAAAGAGATATGTTCGGTTTTCCATTGTTCGTTGGTGTTTCACCTTCCACTTTATTTACTCTTTATTTTGGTCGTGATCATTTCCTTTTTCTTGAATGCATCACCATCACTTGCATCACATTTACACTTTAGTGCCATGGTTAGGGGAGTAAAAAAAAATAAATAAATCAAGCCAAATGCAGTAACACGAGACACTTAATGGGAAAAGAAGGAAGTCTGTCCTATCTCGGGCTCATGCGCCCTGCCCACAAGCCAGCAAACCGCTGTAGATGCGCAATGTTTTGATGCACTTCAGAGTAGTGCCCGTTTACTATTACAAACCGTTGTATACATAGTAACTTGAATTTTTAATATAATACTAAATGAAAACTCCATAATTAGTTTGTGACCCCAAAAAAAAATCAACTTCTGTTCAGTAAGGGTGTAGTTTTTAAATACGAACGTCCAACTTATGTACAACCTGTAACTCGGGGACTGCCTGTAAATGAAAAGGGTGATTTTGAGATGTACATATTGATGACTGTTGAATTTTTTTAAAATCATTTTTGGGGGCATTGGTTGGGTGGGTAGAGAAGTGCGTAACTTGTGTTTTTGAAGAGTCTGGTCTGCATATCTGATTTGCCTGAGATACTGACTGTTACCGATCTGGAGAATCCAGCAGCATTGCTACATTCCTGAATCTAGAATGAGCAAGAAAGTGGAAGATAAAGAATGATTCTGGGGAAATGAGGTTCTGTGGCCTTCACCCCAAAGATTAAATGTGTTTGGGTCTGGGGGGTGAGGAGAGTGTATTATGTCTGAATGAACAGGCAGATGCTTCTTGTGCTGTTGAACGGTATCATTCAGACAAGAAAGTGAAGGGATATTTCCTCAGTACAATGTTTGTTTTACTATATATTGTGTGTATGTATGTGTGTGTATATAATTTTTTTTTTTTTTAAACATGCCTTGGAAGCAAGTGGCTTGTTCTGCACCTGCTACTGAATGAGGGGAAGGGGGAGTGTAAGTTCGACCTTATGACTCCAGACGAGGCTCATGGCCCGAGTCTCAAGGATTCTGAAAAACAGACTGCGAAAGTTGTGACTTTTCAGTCATTGATTTTTTTTGACTAAATACTGTAGCTTTAGAATCTTAAAAGTACTACTAATTCAACATTTGACTAGTGTTGCCAAGACTTCAATAAGGAAAAAATGAGACCATGTATGATAGCTAAAGAAAAAATTCTTTTTTTTTTTTTTCCTTCATACTGTATGCTAGAAGTTTTGCAGGAGGGAAGTGGAAGGTGGGGTATTGGGGCTGCATAGGTTTGTCATAGCTAAGGAACTGTTGGATAAGTGTGCTAGTAGGGAGGGTTTGGTGGAATTCTTGAAGTGTGGCCATGGGTGATTCTTGCCTGCATGTGTGCCCCCAGCCACATGCCCCATGTCTACTGACAGTGGGCAGGTTTTGTATGAAGATGGGTTGTTAGGATTTTGGACCTGCAGCCATAGAGCACTCTTGCCTATTGCAAGGACACAAACTTTGTGATGCCAGCCATTCCACCAGCATCCCACCAGCAGAGGGCAGCACACCCTCAAAGAGGTTACAGATGTTGCTCTAGGATAGAATATTTCCTCTAACTTCGATTACTCAAGTGCAATTTTTAGAGAGTTTTAACATTGCACAAGGCCATCTTCTGTTTTTAGCCATTGGCTGAATTAGACTGCAAAAATTTGTATTTGTGTTGGTGTCAAGGCTGCCGCAGTGGTGCTGCTGTGGCTGGTTGAGTTGCCGAGTGTGTTGTTCTCTCTCGCTATCTCCTGGATTCAGGCAGGAAGGCAGAGAGGCTGGTTTTACACCTATTCCCTGTGGATCTCAAACTGGTCTTTTTTTCTTTTTATTCTTCAAAGTGGCCTTTTGAGGTCAAACTGAAGAAAAAGGGGCAAAGGTGTTACTTGAGAATGGAACGTCCTGTGACTGAAGTCTTTTACCAGGGACTGGTATATCTTTGTCTGTCTCAGTGCGTCTGTCTGTCCCTCTGCCTGTGCATTGCCTTCACACTGGGGGGAGAAAATAGCACCTTTGGGCGAGTGCTCTTGAGTCCTGAAACCCAGAGCCAGCGCCCCGGCACCTTGTCTTCAGCTCCATACCAAAGTGTGAAGAGCGGTTGCAGCTGGGGGATGGCGAAGATGTGCGTGTTGTAGGGTCTAGTTTTTTTTTTTTTTTTTTTGGGCTATTGGTGTTTGTCTCGTTTTTGCTTTCTTAATCCCTTCCTCCCTCACGTCTCCCTCCCCAGGCAGGCTCTGGGGATGGTGATGGGTCTTGTACATCTCTCTTCCAAAAGAGGGAGGCAGGGGCATGTGGCAACAGAGGTGGAGGAAAAGTGTCCTTTGAACAGAGGAGCGGGTGTAGGGGGAGGTGGTGGCCTTTATCGACTGCATGCCAGCTCGTCATTGCTTTGACTCTAGGCGGGGTTCGCTCCCCTTTTCTGTGGAGGTCCATTCACACAGTCCGCCCCACCTACCAAACCTCCCTCCGCACCCAACCCATTCTTCGTCTCCCCAGACTCCCCTCTGCACTTGGTGCTGCGGCCTGTCAATCTGTGTACGTTTCCCACCCCTCCTGCTCAGATTTCTGCATTTTCGCTGATGGCAACTTGCTGTAGATCTTTATTCAGAGTCATACTTATTACTCCGCTATTTCAACAATCCTGTAGCACCGGAGACACAGTCTGAATGAAGCCCCTCTGTGCCCCTCCGTTGTCGGACACCACACTATTGGGATTCTGACACCAGAGGGAGGGTGGATTTCTGGAAGGGTGTCTTCTAAGCAAGCGACTGCCTCTCTGGTGCTGCTGGTGTCAGCAGACTTTTCCACTATATATATATATATATATATATATAAAAATATATATACTGTATATTATACATAGAAGCACTAATGAAGTTTGATTGTTAGTTGTGCACTCACAGCATGAGGTATTAATCCAGAAATGCTTTTCAGACAATGCAGTAGCGTCTACTGATGTCCACCATCCCGCCGTGACCCCCGTAATGCCAGTGTTTATTCTGTGTTCCAAGTGCCAATAACTTTGTGAATTCCTAACTGTGACCCAATAAGATAATTGCACATTAACTACTGTAAAGATGAAAAAGGAAAAAAAACTGAATATCTTAATAAAAAGGTTTGTAACAAATGTGTACTTTTTTCATGTGACTTTCTGTAAAAGAAACACTAATACACGTGGTGTCCCCCGAGTGTGCAGAACAGATTTTGTATAAGCTGTTTCCTTTTGGAAGGTTAGGCCTGTGGAAGCTCTAGCATTTACTCTACCCTACCCAACTGAGCAGTGGCCACAAGGAGGAATTATTCCAGTATAGTATCAGGACTGTGCCACTTGCTGCGCTTCCCCTCAAGGCATACAGATATTTCCCCTGGGGAAAGGATGTATGGGTGGAATTGGATCCTGTATACTAGAATACTTACACCATAAAGACAAATGAAACAGACCCATTTGTCAATACACCAGAGAAAAATGTTATGTTCAGCTTTTCCAGAAGATTCAGAAATGCAGCTCCAACCATGCAACCCATAACTACATCCACTTTAAACTGGAAAGTTGTCTGGCTGCTGCTTAACGGTAACTGTCAGGTGACTTATGGAAAACTTCATGTGTGCAAGATTTCCTTCCTCAATTTCTAATGCACCTAAGCCAGTTGGCTTGGAGTTAAATGATGTCCACAACTATACTACAGGTAAAACCTATTCCTCTGCTTTTTAACAGGATAAGTCATTAGTCTAGATGCACAGGCCACCTGCAAATGCTTCACAGAAGGTCAAGTGCTGTTTTGTATTTTTTCCAAAACAGACATTTAACTGCTCAGTTTTAGCAAGAATCTACAAGGGAAATGTCCACAATAGAGTCTTAGCATTTTATATGTATATACGTGAATGAATACTGTAGTTTTAAGCTTCTGTAAAATTAAAAAAGTTGTTCAGGGTGACTTCATGAATTTAGTCATTCTGTGAGGGCACACGCTGTGTCCATGGCAATAGCCTCCTTGTACAGAAGGAGCTGCCCTTTTGTGGCTCAACTGGAAAAGGCAGACGTGTGTGTGGATCCTAGCACTCCAAATCCACTGCACCCTCTGTGGAAGGTCAGCAAAGGTGGCGTATCATCTTGTTGACACCCAGGTTGGGTTCCGCACCGATTGGGCCAGACGGACAGCAGCTGAAGTGAAGTGCCAAGAAACACACATTAACTGAGGAAGAGGTTCAACTTTCATCTAGGCCGCTTGGGAACTGCTTTGGTCACAAGCAGAAGGAAGCCCTTTCCCCAGACCTCAGAAGGGTTGAGCCACAGTCCAGATTTCAACCCCCAGAGCAGGCTAGTGAAAGAATTCCTACCAACTCCTGCTGAATACCCCACTGCTCAGATGTGTTCAGCAGAATTCAAAGCACTTTAAAATGGCATGAACTACACACACTCTTCAGTGTCCCTCACACTGACTGCACTGACAAATCAAAATTTTGAGAGCAGCAATTAACTTATCTTACTATGGAAATTCAAAAGCAACTAGCCAATAAATGCAAAATATTCTAATTAACTATATAAGTCCACATACTATTAAAATAAGGCAGAAATTTAAGGGACTCAATGGGGTTAAGGAAGTTCAGTGGCACAGACATTTTGACAAACACACACAAAAAAAAAAACCAATGGCAGTGAATACTTGTATAACTCCAAATACAAAATTGTGATGTATAAGTTAAGACAGGAGTAATCAAACAATTTAAAATGACTTCCCCACCTTTCAGGCACCATCATACAAAAACAAATTATATAAAAAATGTTTGGAAAATGATTTGTGCCTCTTTTACTGCAAACCAGAAGTTAGGCACTGTCATTAAGGCATCATGTTAAGGGCAGTTAGTTACCTGACACTACTGCCCTGTTTGCCTCACAGGACAAAGTTACAGTTCACAGCTAAAGCCATATATGGCAGAAAACCAATTCTGGAGGCACGGCCATAGCTTGTTCAAATGCACCGAGTGAAAAGCCACGGATTAAAAACTAAATTAATCATAAAGCTCACTATTACATCTGAAAACACAGTAATGCACTGCTGTGAAGTAGGCCTGAGAATGAAAATAGAAATATGAACGTTTACAAAACGTACAATATACACAAAGACACCATCGTCCACTAGGGTGCGCAGTGACATGTCACTATTTAAACTTCTGTGCATCATCCAGCAACTGTCAGAAGCATCCTTAGTACAGTTCTTTCGATTGGCTACCTGGCTTCATGACAGTTTGCTGTGCTGGAAGCACGGACCTGTTTATGAAATATTTAAAAAGGCAACAGTCTAGTAAAATGTCTTGCGGTACCATATTTCAGAGAAACACACTCCATCTAAAAACTTATGTTATAGATCCTGAACTGGTCAGCTCCTGCTGAAGTTGAACGAGTTCTCTGTAGACACCGGTTAATGATGTGGCAGGCAGCTCGAAAAAGCAGAAGCAAAAAGAGCAAAAGATGGTCTCAATTACCCTTCCGTGCGTAAAAAGTACATGAAGAAGACGGCGGCGATCACATCTGTTGCTCTGCCCCATCCGCAATCTCCTGAAGGGCTTGGGGTTTGGCAAAGCCAGAGAGTTCATCATTAGAGTGCAAAAAAGAGGATCAGAACAACGATCACAATCGCCACGAGGACGCCGATTGCACACCACTGTCGTCGACCTGTGAAGACAGAGAGGGGAGAAAGACAGTTGCTGTTTCGCTTAGGTCAGGTACCAGGAGGAGGCGCGGTATTACCAGTCCAGCCTTGAGCGATTTCACTCAAAGGGAAGACGGCACATTCCAGCATGAATCGGAGCACTCGGGTCCTGGGGACCCGGTATGTGTGCTGCTTTTTGCTTTAGCCACTGCTTCTCTGATGAACTTTGCTGCCATGAAATAATCTACCTGCTGCAGCAACTAATACGGGCATTCCTCCATTTACGACATGCAACTCACGACGACCCCAACTTACGATGGTCAACCTAATTATAATTATTTTCAAGTCCTGACATTGGGTCATAACATCTAACGATAACCGCTCCATCTGCTGTATGACAACATCTGCTGGCCATACTGACCCAAAACACCCACGTTTCTTATTGATTACATTTTATTTACAGAACATTTCATTTTGTGATTCTATTTAAGTTACTTTTTATTTACTGTGACAAACAAAATGTGAGAGTGCTCTGTTGGTGTAGAAAAAGGCAAAGAAAAACAGATTTAAAAATCAAAGGGAACATAATAGTGTAGAAGAAAAACAATTACAATACTGTATTGTATATTAGTATTATATTAACATGAAAAATGTTTGAAATTAATAAAAATATGATAAAGCCCTACTATAAAACATAGCATTCATGGATTAATATAGTTTATATATTCTCATGGTTTATATAATAACGTACAAGGGGGATTGTGATGAGATTGTCAGAAGGGAAGCCCATCATAAGTCGACCAGTTGTACTTGCAGGTGACAGACGCTACTATGTTTGGGAATAAATGCTATAAAAACAGCTCCAAAAAATTGCTGGATGAATTAATGAATGACTGAGTTATCAATAAGCATTTGTAGAGTGCAGGGTCCTAGTGCTCCACATCTCAGAATCATATGGGGGTGTCATGCTGGGCTCACAGTGGACGAGAGACTAGTCCATTACATGACACGATAAGTCAAATCATAGACATAATTCAAACTAAAACTTGACCCTGCCAAATCACTAATGAGCATGCAGTTGGCACCCTCATGAGGGAACTGTAGGTGAAGGAATTCAGAGATGGACACTCACTGCTGGTCATGTGTGAGACTTTCTCCATCTTCTTCAGCACCGAGTCTATGCGTGAGTTGGTCTGGTCCATCTCCTCACTGAACTCCCCAAGCATGCTGCTCAGGATACACAGGGCTTTTAACAGACATGGACTGATCTAAATGAACCACAATGTCCATACAAGTGTACTGCGGGCCATTACACCCCCTCCGAACACTGGTGTGGTACATTTTGGATGGACACTCACACAGCCTGTTCATCCAGCTCATCTCCAATGCGGCCAGACATGTCCTTGAGCACACGGATGCTGCCCGAAACCAGCTCTAGCTGGTCATCCTGCTCCTGCATGATGAGCTAGAGGAGGAGGTGAGGAGCACGGTCATCATCACTGCAGCTCAGAAATCCAGAAGAACTCAGCTTCACTGCCATCCCCCACATCTCAGTCACATTCACCTGCTGTTGCTCCTGCTGCTCCTGGATGTAGCGGGAGTTGGCCGAAACCAAGCAAGGCTCGAGTCCCGCAGCATGATAAGTCGGTCCAGCAGCTCCCAGCAAAGCCTGGCAAGAGGGGGAGGAGGTAATATACCAAGAGAGCAGAGAATACCAATGCCAACCTTCACCTAGCAACCCTGCTGGGGCAACAAGGCAGTAAGCAAGTTTCTACTGAGTTCCTGCATTCCACAAGCTGCAGCCTTTGGATAGCTTTTGGTCCTGTTTTCTATCTCGTTTATTAATGCTTTTTTCTCTGTAAAGGGCAGCATGAATTGAAGTTTGCCACAAAATCCTGGAGAACCTGGCAGGTGACAGGGTGACTTCATTCGGATCTCCACACATCACAAAATGGTTTAGTAGAACCGGCAACACCCCACAAGCTCAGCTCACCACCCATGCTGGACATCGACATTTATTATTTATCCTGCTGGAGCGACATTAGCATTCTCGCGGGGAGGTGATGTTCCCCTGTAAGCTGTGCACACAGCCCATTAACCATGCAAAAAATGGCAAAACATTGATCGCATCTGAAGTATCCATTTTCCAACTATTAAAGGCTTTACACAACAGTCAATGAAGCTGACATGGCTGTCTGCTCCTCTCAGGCCAGTATACACTGTTACTGCCCATGTCTTCCTGTTCTTGCTAAAGCAGTTTCATTTTACAGACGTATCATTTATATCATGCTGGACCTATAACTCCCCCTATAGGACACATGTTGCAGCTAAAAATCTAGCAAAGAAACTTTCTTTACAGTGCATACGAGCAAGAATACTGCCGAGGGGAGGGGCCTCCATGGGTCACACAACCACTTTCTGAATGGTGTTCGCAATTACGTCACTTCACGACCTCAGAAAACACACAATTAGTGCTCCTCTGCTACTAAAAATATAAGTTACCAACCTCGACGATCGATATATCCAAACCCAATGTACAAAAACAGCTTTGTTTTACATCCCAACACAAATAAAATCTCAATTTCCATAAATATCTTTTTAGAATAACCTTTAACTTCATATGAAACAAATCTCTTCTATGACGACTCTGAGTGATGCCAGAGGTCACTTGGCGATGCTGAACGACGTCCGCGATACCAACTCACCTGTCTGTTCTTCTTCTTGGTCTGCGCCACTGCTGCGGGGCTTGAGAGCTGCTCCTTCATCTCCTGCAGAAATTGTACAGTGTTACTCACTAGGTGGCAGACTAGTTAAGAGTGTTGCAATTAAAGGATCTGGTTTTAAATCCCTTCTCCTTACTCTGAACTGATACAGTAAAAATTACCCTGCTGGTTAAATGTGTAAATCACTGCTGAGTAGCCTAGTATACAAACCTCCCACACTCAGACATCTTGGACAAAGGATTCAGCTAAATGAATTAATAATAAATATACATATAAGGCATAATCCCATCTCACATATTTTGATATGCTAATAGTGATAATGGTGGTGCAGTGGTTTGAAAAAAAACATTTAAAAAAGTTTAAAAGTTCTAATGCATGAGGGGAGTAGTTTATAACCTTGGGAAAAGAATGGTTACAAAAATTATGTAACCCTGAAACTGTGAGTTATGAACAGTTAAGGCATTTTGATGAAAACAGTAACAAACACTTGGTAGAAGTTAAGAAGTGTGCAATGTGAAGGGCGGTGGGCACCTGCACCGCCTGTCGCGTCATCTCCACAAAGTTCTTCCGCTCCTGCAGCTCGTGCTCTGCGAGCCGGAACTTGCCCGGGTTGGACTCCACGATGCCTACCAAGTTAAGGTCTTCACATACCTGTCATTTGCATGCACATGCGGGGTCCACTACAATGCCACTTTCCAGAGGCTACCAGAGACTCTCAGACTCTTCATCACAAAGCTCATTACAAGTGAACTTGAAACCAGAAATTTGGCTCAGTGAAGTTGGGCCCCCCTACAAACAGCACAAATGAAATAAACCTTATGATTCCAGTCTTTGAGATATTAACATTTATTTATTTCGGACGTGATGTCACTCCAGCCCCCCTACACAGTTGCAGGAACTCGAATTTGGGTTCATTCGTTTGTGCTACATTTGTGCTGATTTGTGCCATTCAAAGCGCAGTTCTATATCCTTTCGTTCTGGAGATATTAAAGGCTGCTTACATGGCATGTGACGTCACTCAAGCCCCCCTAAAACGCCGCAGACACTTGAATTGGGGCTCATTCATTTGTGCCGTTTAAACTGCGGTTCTCCCTTCTTTGGTTCTGGAGATATACATGGTTGTTTACATGGCACGTGACCCCACTTCAGCCTCCCACAATATCGAAGAAATCCGGGCTCATTTGTTAGTGCTACATTTGTGCCGGCTTGTGCCATTCCAACCGTGGTTCTCTCTCTTTTACTTTTTAAATATTAGGGGATATGTTACACATGACATCACTGCGGTATTTCAGATATTAGTGACTATATGACACGTTATTTCTGGCAATATTCATAACGTACATTATGACTTGTAGTCCGTATAATAGTATTGCATTTTACCTGATCCTGTCCCTCCCACCTCACTCACCAGTCCATGTTGTCGTTGAACATGACGGAAAAACTGCTGCTGTTCAATGAACAGTATTAATTCACCCAGGTCGACACAACAAGTGGGAGGAAAAAAACAGCACTGTATAGTTAACTCTGAGGATTTTTTTTTTTTAAATGAACATTTAATGAATTAACATGTGCTGGAAAATTGCTCATTCTCCTGTTCCCGTTTAGAATTTTTTTGACTTCGGCGGTGACATCTTAGTAAACACCTGTAGTTAAAATTACAGGGATGACAGAAAAAGACAACTTTACGAAGTATTTAGAAAAACTGCAAACTAATTGTTTTTGGGAAATCTCACGGGAAAAAATTATTACATTATGAATACTTCTTAAACTAATCTTACATACCCTGCTCACAACAGTTCTGGGAGGAGACTTTATCAAAATATTACAACGATCGCAGTACTTTAAACAAGCGAAAAATCAAAGTGGACGCTGTGCTTTAATTAAACACACTGAAATAAAACAAGTCTTTACAAGGACCCAGAATCTTTTTGGTGGGGGAGGAAGTCTGTGATGTCACAGTCAGTTCTTATACTATTGAAATGTGTATTTTTTATCTACATTCATTGCCAAAAACACACATTTCCAAAGAAGAAAATAATATGTAAAGAAACTTTACACTGAACAACTACATACAAAGGCTGTACCATAGAATGAGGCCGGATCAGGATCCCAGCACTACATAGCGGAGGTCGGGAGCTGTGACCGCCCACACACACACACACAACTTCCAAACAGGAGTGGAATTTTCCAGCACATGTTTATTTATTTCTTCATGTTTTTTTGTTAAGACAGCATTGTTTCACAGAACAACACATGTGTTGTGTGTACAGGATGCTGGAAACATTGCAGTGCATTTGTACATGTTTCAAGTTCATTTTTTAAATTTTAAAAAAAAAAAAAAAAAACTTTGAAGTTAACTGTACAGTGCTGTTTTTTTCACTTGTTGTGTCGACCTGGGTGAATCAACACTGTTCATTTAACAGCAGCAGTTTTTCCATTCTGTTTGACCACAACAGAACTGGTAAGTGAAGTGAGAGGGACAGGATCAGGTAAAAGGCAATAGTATTATACAGACTGCAAGTCATAATGTACATGTTATGAATATCGCCAGAAATAACGTGTCATATTGTCACATATCTGAAATACCGCAGTGATGTCACGTGCAACATATCCCTTAATGTTTATAAAAGTAAAAGAGATGGAACCACAGTTCGAACGGCAAAAATGTAACACTAACAAATGAGCCTGAATTCGAGTTTCTCTGATATTTGGGGGGGGGGGGCTGGAGTGGGGTCACGTGCCATGTAAACAACCATGTATATCTCCAGAACCAAAGGAGGTAGAACCGCGGTTCTAACGGCACAAATGTAGCACTAATGAAAAATATGTATTTCTTTATTTGTGCCATTTGTAGGGGGGCCAACTTCACGGTTCCGGGTGACATCATGTAAAATACTATCCTTTATATTTAAAGTAGTGAAGGAGGACCGTGATTCGAACAGCACAGATCGGCACAAATGTAGCACTAACACTAATAAATGAGCCCCAGTTTGAGTTTCTCCAGTATTGTAGGGGGGCTGGAGTGAGGTCACATGCCATGTAAACAACCATGTATATCTCCAGAACCAAAGGAGGTAGAACCGCAGTTTAAACGGCACAAATGTAGCACTAATGAATGAGCCCCAATTCGAGATCTGTGACATGGTAGGGGGGCTGGTGATGTCACGTGCTATGTAAACATCCCCTATTATCTCCAAAAGTAACAGAGATAGAACCGCGATTTGAAGGGCACAAATCGGCACAAATGAAACACAAACGAACGAGCCCGAATTCGAGTTCCTGCAGCATTGTAGGAGGGCTGGAGTGACATCACTTCCAAAATAAATAAATGTTAATACCTTAAAAACTGTAATGGCACAAATTCTAATTTTTACGGCTAAACAGCACAAATGTTGCACTAACGAATCATAACATTCATTTCATTTGTGCTGTTTGTAGGGGGGGCAACTTCACGGACCTCAGAAATTCTGCCTGTTCAAATCCAAGAATGAACTGCTACTGCACTTTTGAGTGAGGCATTGTACTGATCTGGACTGTATCAATTTCATCCCCCATCAAATGCATATCCAATGCAGGGTCTCAGTGATACAGAGTCTATCCCAGAGTCTTAGGGTGTAAGGCAGAGTACCCCCTGGATAGGACAGCAGTCTATCACAGGTGAACCACATAAATACTCATTCACTCACACATGCACACACAGAGAGCAATTTAGTCACAAAATCACCCAGAGCACAGGAGTGCAACCCGCTGCACCAGCATACTGCCCCTTGAAGTATCTGCAGCTCTACAAATTTTTGAATGTGTAAAATTCTAACATGTGTGCCTCAGTATTATATTGATCAGTAATGAGCCCCATCCACTGACTTGTGATCCTGTGGTCCAGTGTGGATACTGATGGTTTCATGGAGGTCCTCCAGGTCCCAGTCGATGGCTCTCAGGCAGTTCCTCAGCTCATTGGTGCTCCAGTCCAGTTCGTCCCTGCTGACTGGTGTGCTCTCCTCTAGCAGCTCTTCCCACCGTTCAAAGAGCCCACGTGCCCGGCCCAAGGCCTTCTGCACCTCCCTGTGTGTGACAGCACACAACGCTGTTCAAAAAATCTCACCAGATCCCACAACGGAGAGCTGCTGTTATACCCTTGGGCAAGAGCTGCATCAGCTCTTCACTTTTAACGTGAGGGAAACATGAGCTCGAGATTAAAGATAAGGAGAAAAGAGGGTTTGGCACACCAACAAATAATGCCTAAGAGACCCTTTCAAAGTGAAACATACATAACCCACCTTAAAGATGACATGGCATTTCAATTATATCCCAAATATATAAAATACAATTGGAATTATTAGATAAAATACAGACAGCAAAAAAAAAAAAAAAAGGACAGCATATGGATACAGCTGTTTATTATAAATAGAAGTAGGACAGTAGTTAGAGCTGTTGCCTTTGGACCCAGAATCCCACCTCCAGCTGTAGTACCCTTGATCAAGGTACTTACCCTCAACTGCTACAGTAAACATTAAATAGTTGTGGGTAGCTCAATACTATAAAGCTGTATGATTTGGTAAAAAGTATAAATGAATTAATGTATTTTGTTATTATAAACCCCCTGGTATTTCAAGTGCCCCAGCCTGGTGAATGGAATCTAGTTTTGGAAGTTCTAGTAGAAAATAAGCAACACAGACCATAACACGGTCACACAACAGACCGCTTGATTTTCACAACATGATGATCTTTGACTCTCGTATACGTCGCACACATGGCTGTAAGCCCAGCTCTGTTATGAACATGACATTATATCTACCTTATTTTTCTACCATGTTCTTCTTACAATTCTACTTCGCTTTTATTCTTGAGACGTCTTTGTGGCCTGATGGTGAGATCCAACACCTTAAAGCCTGTTGTTCTAGTGGAGCACAGTGGAAGCCTTTAATGTAACCAAAATCAAATCTGGCAAATTTTCACCACAACATCCATGTTTAGTGCCAACCCTTCCTTCCCCAGAGGATGGTGGTGCACTGCAGTCTGAAGACTGTCATTTCAAATCCCTCTTCTGCTGTTTCACTGTATACTGTACCAACTGTATATGGTTGAAATGATAATAATGCCACTTTGACTAGTACCCTCAACCAAGTAAATCTGAACTGATACAGTAAGGACACCCTGGAGTGAGTAAAGCAGTGCAAAGTTGGGGATAGCGTAGTGGTTAGAGCTACTGCATTTGCATTCAAAGCAAGGTTAGTTACCGCTCAAATCTCACCTACTCCTGTAGCACCTTTGAGCAAGGTACCTACCCTAAATTTCACATTTTCGGAACCGCTTGTGCCATACGGGGTTGCGGGGAACTGGAGCCTACCCGGCAACACAGGGCGTAAGGCCGGAGGGGGAGGGGACACACCCAGGACGGGACGCCAGTCCGCCGCAAGGCACCCCAAGCGGGACTCGAACCCCAGACCCACCAAAGAGCAGGACAAGGACCAACCCACTGCGCCACCATGCCCCCCTGTACTGCAGTAAAAATTACCCAGCTGTATAAATGGGAAAAGAATTGTATTTTAACACTGGAAGTCACTTTGGAGAACAGCATCAATTATGAGTAAACTTAGCAATCCAACAGTGAGAAGAGAGAGTAATTTTTTTATGTTGCCCTCCAGTGAGTGATTAGGTTCTCTGACCTGTGACAACAGGACAAGATGTCAAACAGGCTCAATAACACACATGGAGATGACCGATACACTTCGCCTGCAAGACTCTATGCACTCAACACACATCACTCCAATGGTCTCTCTCACACACACAGACAGACACTGAGACAGAGCTGTGTTGTACTAGACTCTGCTGCTGTGTGGCAAAACTTCATCAATAACACTTCCAGCCCAGCACACGAATACGTGTGAAACTGTAAGAACACTGCCTGTGTGTGTGTGTGTGTGTGTGTGTGTGTGTGTGTGAGAGAGAGAGACGGACAGTGTAGCCTCAAACCGCTTCTCCCGGACAGACACTTGACATGGCCCAAAGTTTATCAAGTCAAAGTGTGTGTGTGTGAAGCCCGGAGACTTCCCTCAAACCAGGAACATCGGGCCGGCAGGAGGGGAAATAATAATATGGAGCCGCCACGAACACAGGACCGCCGTCTGGGGAACACATTTGCGACAAGAGCAACAAGGAGCCGCCTCTCACCCTTTCACCACGAAAAACGGGTCCTCCATCGACATGATGTTAGCAGCTTCTCCACAAGACCCAGCACTTCACCTGCCCACCCCCTCAGGCCTTCAGAGCCCGTACGTCACGCTCCACGTCATGTGACCGCGGGTCAAGGGTCAATCAACTGTCACATGACTTGAGTACTTCCTGCTTTGTGATTGGCTGGAGGGAGTGCCTGCATGTGTGTCGCTTACTTTTTTATTTTATTGCAGAAAAGGAGCAACACTGCATTGAAAGACAATAACATACTATACAAGGAAAAAGGAAAAAAAAGATAACAGTAGCATCTCATTCAATATGAAAAATGTGATCATAATTCTTAATAAACTTGTTATTCTTATTGTTATCAATAAGTTTAAGAGAGTTTACGAAGGGAAATCTCAGCAAGAAAGACATCGAATCTAGGCAAAGTCTTGAGAAACTTGTTTTTTGTGAATAAAAAATTTACAATGCAACATGAAAAAATTAACAAGATCAATAGCATAGTTACTGCCAGAAAAATACAGAAATATATCTTTCAATGAAAACTTAAAATCTAATTTTATATAAGCAGATAAATAACAACTTAAGCTCTCCCAAAGAGATTTACCTTACTGCAATGGTAGAATAAATGAAGTAGTGTTTCTTCCTCAACTTTGCAGAAAACATAAGTTTGAGAGGTCAACAAAAGCAGCAATTTGGGAGTTGGTTGGATAGACATTATGAAGAATCTTAAAATGTACCTCTCTTATTTTATTAGAAATACAAAATTTTTCAGGGAGTAACCATGCTTTCTTCCAGGGAATACTATCAAAAAAAAATTGTTCCGGAAAAAAATGACATCTAGGGGATGTGTACACTGAATAATGTAACAATCACTTTATATATTTATTATTACATTTTTTATCACATTTTTTATCACCCTTCCTGGATCAGGGCCTTGGCATGGCGAAAGGGCTTGCGTGATCTAGGGATCTCCAGAGCTATGTCGTCAGGAGCATTATGCTCCTGGTAGGGTATCCCAAGGCAAACAGGTCTGGAGTGAAGATCCAGACTAACACGATCCAAAAACCTCCATGAAAAATGGAAACAGAAGAACGTTTACCTTGCCCGGAATAGGGTCACTGGGACCTACCCCTGGAGCCAGGCCTGGGAGTAGCGTTCCTAGACGAGAGCCTGGTGGCCAGGCAGCCCACGTAACTCAGCCAGACTCACCCCGAAAAGGCATCGTGGGGGGGCCATGTGGGCCCACCACCTGCAAGGTCCAGCATGGGGGTCCGGTGCTATATATATACCTGGCCGCGGCACGGGGCGAGGTGGCGCATGGCACCCCTTGCAACGAAAACTGACTCTTGGTACGTGGAATGTCACCTCACTTGGGGGGAAGGAGCCGGAACTGGTGCAGGAGGTTGAGAAATACCAACTATATATAGTTGGGCTCACATCCACTCACAGTGTTGGCTCTGGAATCAAACTCCTCGATGAGGGCTGGTCCCTCTCCTACTCAGGAGTTGCACGAGGTGAGAGGCGCCGGGCGGGTGTGGGGATACTCACAAGTCCCCGGCTGGCTGCCATACAGTTGGAGTTTGCCCCGGTGGACGAGAGGGTCGCCTCAATGCGACTTAGGGTCGCAGAGAGGAAGACTTTGACTGTTGTGTGTGCTTATGCACCAAACAGCAGTTCGGAGTATTCGGCCTTCTTGGAGAAGGTGGGAGGGGTTCTGGGCAAGGCCCCACCTACAGACTCCATTGTCCTGCTGAGGGACTTCAACGCTCACGTTGGCAATGACTGGGAAATCCGGCGGGGGGTGATTGGGAAGAACGGCCTGCCCGATCTGAACCTGAATGGTGAAATGTTATTAGACTTCTGTGCTAGTCATGGTTTGTCCATAACAAACACCATGTTTGAACACAAGGATGCTCATAAGTGTACTTGGTACCAGAGCTCCTTGGGCCAAAGGTCAATGATCGACTTTGTAGTCGTTTCTTCTGACTTGAGGCTACATGTTTTAGACACTCGGGTGAAGAGAGGTGCAGAGCTGTCAACTGATCACCATCTGGTGGTGAGCTGGATCAGACGGCAGGGAAAACTGATGGACAGACCCGGTAGGCCCAGACGTTTAATGAGGGTGTGCTGGGAATGACAGTCAGAGGACCTTGTCTGGAATGATTTTAACTCACACCTCCGGAAGAGCTTCTTCCATGTCTCGGAGGAGGTAGGGGGCATGGAGTCTGAATGGACCCTGTTCAAAACCTCCATTATGGAAGCAGCCAGGCACAGCTGTGGCCAAAAGCTTGTTGGTGCCAGCCAGGGCGGCAACCTGAGAACCCGCTGGTGGACACCGGTGGTGAGGGAAGCCGTCAAGCTGAAGAAGGAGGCCTTTAGGGCCTGGTTGGCTCTGGGGACTCATGACTCAGCAGACAGGTACCGTCAGGCGAGAAAGGCGGCAGCGGCTGCGATTGCAGAAGCAAAATCCAGAGCATGGAAGGAGTTTGGAGAGGCCATGGAAAATGGTCGGCTTCAAAGAGGTTCTGGAGAACCATCCGGCAGCTCAGAAGGGGTTGGAGGAGTTTCGCTCAGGCTGTGTTTAGCAGGAGTGGAGAAACTCTGATCTCTGATGAGGACATTGTCGGGAGGTGGAAGGAGCACTTTGAAGAACTCTTAAACCTGACTGATATGTCTCCCTTACAGGAGTCAGGCCCAGAGGCTTTTGGGTTGTCAGAATCCATTTCCCTGGTGGAAGTCACTGAGGTAGTTGGTAAGCTCCACAGTGACAAGCACCAGGAGTGGATGAGATCCGCCCGGAAATGCTTACGGCCCTGGATGTTGCAGGGCTGTCATGGTTGACACGCCTCTACAATGTTGCATGGACCTCGAGGACAGTGCCCTTGGATTGGCAAACTGGGGTGGTGGTCCCAATCTTTAAGAAAGGGGACCGGAGAGTGTGTGCTAACTATCGGGGCATCACACTTCTCAGCCTCCCCGGGAAAGTCTATGCCGGGGTGCTGGAGAGGAGGCTCCGGCCCATAGTTGAACCTCAGATTGAAGAGGAACAATGCGGATTCCGCCCTGGCCATGGAACTGTGGACCAGCTTTTTACCCTCGCACAGATCATTGAAGGGGCATGGGAATTCGCTAATCCAGTCTACATGTGTTTTGTGGACTTGGAGAAGGCCTATGACCGTGTTCCCTCGGAAATTCTGTAGGAGGTGCTTCGGGAGTATGGGGTACCGGGGCCACTACTGTGGGCCATTCGGTCCTTGTACATACGGAGCGAAAGCTGTGTCCGCATACTCGGCATTAAGTCAGGCCTGTTCAGTGTGGGTGTTGGACTCCGCCAAGGTTGTGCCTTGTCTCCACTCCTGTTTGTGGTTTTCATGGACAGGATATCAAGGCGCAGTCGAGGTCAGGAGGGCATTCTGTGTGGGAGTTGGAAGGTGACGTCTCTGCTTTTTGCAGATGATGATGTCTTTTTGGCACCGTCACATGGTTGCCTCCAACACGCACTGGAACGGTTTGCAGCCGAGTGTGAAGCGGTTGGGATGAGGAACAGTACCTCAAAGTCTGAGTTCATGGTTCTCTCACGGAAAAGGATGGCATTCCCCCTCCAGGTAAGGGGAGAGAATTTGCCCCAGGTGAAGGATTTTAAGTATCTTGGGGTCTTGTTCACGAGTGAGGGGAGAAGGGAGCGTGAGATTGGCTGCAGACTGGGAGCAGCGGCAGCAGTAATGTGGTCACTGTACCGGACTGTAGTGGTGAAGGAGGAGCTGTACCGGATTGTAGTGGTGAAGGCAAAGCTCTCCATTTACCAGTCAATCTACGTCCCTATCCTCACCTATGGTCATGACCTCTGAGTAATGACCGAAAGAATAAGATTGCGGATACAAGCGGCTGAAATGGGTTTTCTCCACAGAGTGTTGGGACTCACTCTCCATGATAGGGTGAGGAGTTCAGATGTCCGGGAGGAGCTCAGAGTAGAGCCGCTACTCCTTCACATTGAGAGGAGCCAGTTGAGGTGGTTCGGGCATCTGATAAGGATGCCCCCTGGATGCCTCCCTTTGGAGGTATACCAGGCACGGCCAACTGGGACGAGGCCCCAAGGTTGGCCCAGGACCCGCTGGAGAGATTATATCTCACAGTTGGCCTGGGAACGGCTGGGGATCCCCCAGGTTGAGCTGGAGGAAGTTGCGGGGGACAGGGGCAGCTGGGCCTCTCTGCTCTACCTGTTACCACCACGACCCTTTTAGGACAAGCGGGACAGAAGATGGATGGATGGATGGATGGATGGATGGATTTTTTATCACAAAGACAAACACCATCCAATACAAGTTTGGACATAATTGTTTTTCTCTCATTAAAGCAGAGGTGTGTTTTAAATAAGTGCACATAACTTGGAGATAAAGCTTTGATGACAGAATTGAAAGTCCCAGCTGGCAGAGGAAGATTATACAAAGTCATACAGTAAATTCTTCATACTCCTGTATAGTGCCATCATTTTTAAATAAATCCAATACAAAAATAATACCTCTGTCATACCACTTGTCCATGAAAAAGGATTTGCCTCAGATTAAAATATTCGAATCATTCCAAAGAATTTCTTTGCGAGGAGAAAAATTGTGCACATAACACAATTTCCAAGCAAGTAAAGCTTGTTAGTAAAAGTTAGAGGGAGATATTGGTAATTTAGAAGGGATGAAATTGCATTTTAAAAGAAAATCTAAGACGCCTAATCTACAAAATATGGCATTGGGGATATAGTACCAAACTGAATCATTACCGCAAAGACATTTTCTTAACCAACTAATTCTAAATGAGCTAATCAATTCTTTAAAATCCGAAACTTCCAGTCCACCCTCAGAACATCTGTTAGACAAAACAGATTTCCTAATTTTGTGGGATTTGTTCTTCCAAATAAAATTCAATAACATTCTGTTAATGCCATCACAAATTTTGTCAGTAACAAATAAAGATAAAGGGGGATAAACACAACAAGACAATCCTTCTTTTTGATATAAGAATTCTGCTATATATTGACAGATCTTGTTGAAGCCAACAATTAAAGATTGTTCTAGTTTTTGTTATTTTAGGTGAAAAATTAAGTTGTTGGCGAGTCAGTCTATCCTTAGTAAGGAAAATTCCCAGGTACTTAACACAGTCTTTGACAGGTATATGATGTATCGATGATTGTTGAGTATCATAAAGACAAAATAGTTCATTCACACACACTTTCTGAACCACTTGTCCCATTTAGGGTCACAAGGAGCCAGAGCCTAACCTGGCAACACAGGGCAGAAGGCTGGAGGGAGACGGGACACACCCAGGATAGGATGCCAGTCTGTCGCAAGGCACCCCAAGCAGGACTCAAACCCCAAACCCACCGGAGAGCAGGACCCAGTCCAACCCACTGCGCCACCGCACCTCCCCGGAATCACATAGTTGCTTGAAATCCTCATTAATACCTGAAACTTTATCACAAATACTCAATAGAAAAGCATCACATTTTTCTTGAGAAAACCGAGAAGTATAAAATTTTTTATAAAAGGTGTATAGAAAGGTTGAGATCATTCCTGGATCTGTACATAAATCAACATTAATTTTTAAGGCAGAGAGAGGTGTCTTTTTATGATTTTTTTTCTCTAGAGCAAAAAATAGTGTTTCTTTCACCCTTCTCGATCCACGTTGCTCTAGAGCATATAAAAGCACCTTTAATAATCTCCGTATACATATTTTCAATTTGCAATTGACAGACGTTCAGTTCTACCTCATCTTCTTTACTGAGATTATCCTTCTGCACTATCAATGAAAGGGGCATCTTCTAAAAGACGATTATTAAATTTCCAGTAAACTCTTGTACTATTTAACTTTCCATATTGTTCAAGGTCCAAAGAAATTAACATGTGATCAGTAAATGGGGCAAACTGATGATTAACAGAAATGACATCTTTCAAAATAGCATGAGAAATAAGAAAAAGATCAATGTGATCCAGATTTGTTGGACCACGTAAAGCCTCTACAACCACTGTTAAAGAAACGCCAAGCATCTACCACGGAAAGATTTTCACACAACCATAAAATAATGTTATCACGTGAATTAGGTGCCACATGTTCGAGAATGTTCAGAACAATCAAACGCAGATCCTCATTCTTGGTTTCAGGAACCCCGTGCACCTTTAAACACCAGCGCCGACTGTATTGTTCAGGCTGCTCAGTCCGCGATTTGACATCCTTGTCTGAAGATTGGAGCTCTCAGATGTCTCTTGCAATTCTGCACATCCTCTCCAAATGCTCATTAACATCAGAAACAAGCTTCTGCATTACCGCAGACAGGTTGTCAACGGCTTTCGATGTAGCATTAGTCGAGTTCTCGATGGAAATTAGCTTTTGGAAAGTAGCATCTTGTTTTGCAGAAAGCACTTGGATGGCATTCAAAATGTCAGAGATATCCCCACTAGGATCAGTCTTCTTATTAGATTTTTTAGAGGGAGGACTTTTTGCAGGAGTCGCTGGAAAGGGAGTCGCCAAGCAAAGTTTGAGACTATGGTTCGTATCAGCCGACGCAGGAGGGTCAGCAAGCACAGCGAACCTGTTGCTCAGGCAAGTGTCAGTGACAAGTTCAACTTCAGTGCTGACCTCTACATCCATAGCTTTCGAAAAGTCATGTCTCTTTCTTCCCATTTAGCAAAAGTCGATGCAAATCAATTCAAATTGTTTACGTAGAAGATCACAAAGTATATATAAAGAATTAAAGTAAACTGATTAATCACATTACTACCACTACCGCCAGAACTAAAAATTACCCGTCCATCCTTCACGATACCATCTTGGCCTCCTCATGTGTGTCCCTTACTAGAAGGGATTCCGTTTGCAAGGTTACGTTATTTGCTAAACGTTGTTTTTCCGACTGCTGAAAATCTTTCATCTTATACGTGCGAGCCCAAGATATAAATGTCATTCCCGTGTATTTACAGTTGTGAATGCAACTCATGATAGAAACTTAATTAATGGTCTTTGTAAAAATAAAAGTCATGATAAAAAAGTTTTCTGCTTGAGGATTCATAAAACCGCTGCTGAGCTCTAACCCAATCTCGGTTCTCCGATTACAATCAGAAATGAATAAAAATATTAAACACACAACGTGCGAAAATTCTTTTGTGTAACTGGGTCACAAATTCAGGAATTATTTGGTGAAAAGAAATGTTTCGGTTCTATCCAAATATTCAATTCAATTCAATTCAATTTATTTTTATAGAGTGCTCTTCTCATGCGCTATCTCATGCTCAACAAGAAGATAGAACGGAGGTAGTAATATGTTACTTATTATTATTATTATTATTATTATTATTATTTCATTTTTTTTAGAGCACTCTTCTCACGCAGTGACACAAAGCACTTTAACACAGACATAAGGCAAGAAAAACAGATACAAACAAAGAAGACGGTCAACTTATGGCTACCGTAATGAAGAACTTATAGAGCTATAAGTATACCTACTGCCCACCGGGGAAAGCAACAAAAACTCCAAACTGTAAGTTGAGGGAGAAAAAAAAACCTCTGGGGGTCCACGGGCCAGTGCTTGCCCACCCCTCTTGGGCATTCTAAAAAATAAGAATTTGTAAGCTAGTGTTTAACAAGTAATTATAAAGTTGGTGAATGGCATCTTGGATCCCTAGCTCGGTATGGAACGTCTCGATCGTCACGGCAGATGGACATCATCCTCTGTCAGCATGGGATTCGTCTGTCACCACTGGCCAGCCTTCTCAGGTCTCATGTAGCGAGGTAGTGCTGAACAAGAAGATAGGACAGAGTTAGTAATTTGTTACTTAAGTAAATTTAAAATGCATTTTTGTAAAAGTGATAAAATAAATAACCAGGGCAGGTTGAATTACATTACGAGGTGGAACGCCTGAGTGAACATATAAGTCTTAAGTCGGGATTTGAAAACAGAAACAGACGGGGCATTTCTGACAGTAACTGGTAGACTATTCCACAGTTTAAGTGCTCTATAACTAAAGGCATGACCTCCTACTGAGGTCTTATTGATCACAGGTACTTTAAGGTAACCTGCATCTAATGAACGGAGATATCGTCCTGGGATATAAAGATTAATGATCTCACAAAGGTAAGCCGGAGCAATGCCATGTGTTGCCTTATAGGTCAAAAGTAGGATTTTATAATTGACTCTATAAGAGACCGAAAGCCAATGCAAGGATTTAAGTACCGGTGTTATATGGTCGTACTTCCTGGTTCTAGTAACAATTCTCGCAGCAGCATTTTGTACCAACTGTAGCCTGGATACAGTCTGGTACGGACAACCCGACAATAAAGCATTACAGTAATCCAGCCTGCTGGAAACAAAAGCATGAACCAGTTTCTCAGAATCCCGTCTACAAAGGAATCGCCGCATTTTAGCTATGCTTCTTAATTGAAGGAAGCACGACTTAGTCAAAGCATTTACATGCGATACAAATAACAGCTTTCCATCCAGCAGGACACCCAAATCCTTGACGCAATCGGTACGCTTGAAGGTAATACCATTTGTTGTAAAGATTGACGTGATTGTGTCGAGAGTTTTAGCATCACCACCCACCACAAGTACCTCTGTTTTACTGGCATTTAGAGATAAAAAATTATTACTCATCCATAATTTTATACTGGTAAAACAATTAGTTAACGACACTACACGTGATGGATCATCAGGCTTGAACAATACATAAAGCTGTGTGTCATCAGCATACGAATGGTAATTAACATTGTGCTTGCGAATAATATCACCCAGTGGTAACATATAAAGTGAGAAAAGTAATGGACCCAACACGGAGCCCTGCGGCACACCATACTGAACCGTAGTAGAGATGGACGGGGTGCTGTCATCGGATTTCAATACAAAACTGTTCACGGTTTGCTAAAAACGATTCAAACCACTTCAGAACAGTACCTCTAAGTCCAACCAGGTTTCCAAGTCTACTCAGTAAGATACTATGCTCAACAGTATCAAACGCAGCACTCAAGTCAAGTAACATAAGAATAGAGATCTGACCAGCATCAGAAGAAATGAGAATATCATTAACAACACGTGTAAGTGCCGTTTCAGTGCTGTGACCAGTGAGGAAACCAGACTGAAATTTTTCAAATATATTATGGTGATTAAGATATTTTACAATTTGGGACGCTACGATTTTTTCGAGAATTTTGGATAAAAACGGTAAATTGGAGATCGGTCTATAATTACATGGGTTATTACAGTCCAGATCCGATTTCTTTAGTAGGGGTCTAATAACAGCGATTTTTAAGGGCTTTTGGAACACAGCCATTTAGTAACGACGTATTAATAATATAGGGGGTGCGGTGGCGCGGTGGGTTGGACCACAGTCCTGCTTTCCGGTGGGTCTGGGGTTCGAGTCCTGCTTGGGGTGCCTTGCGACGGACTGGCGTCCCGTCCTGGGTGTGTCCCCTCCCCCTCTGGCCTTACGCCCTGTGTTACCAGGTAGGCTCCGGTTCCCCGTGACCCCATATGGGACAAGCGGTTCTGAAAATGTGTGTGTGTGTGTGTGTGTGGGTCTAAAAGACAGGTAGTACTTTTCATAGAGCAAATTAGCACGGTAATTTCTTCTACAGTTATTACGTCGAAGTTACTGAGATAGTGCGGACAACTAATATCATCGTCAGAAGCGCTTATGTTTTCTAAAACCGAACTAGAAGGCACTATGGATTTGCGGATATTCACTAATTTATATTGAAAAACTACATAAATTCATCATTAGTAATGGTAGTAGAAATACATTGTTTATCTTTGTGTTTACCAGTTAAGTAAGCGATGGTATTAAACAGGAAGTGAGGGTTCTTGTGATTTTCATCAATTAACTTTGCGTAGTATTCGGATCTGGCATGAAAAAGTGCTTTTTATATTTTTTTAGACATTGTATTGTATCGTATCGCATTAACCCTTAGATACTCTACATTTTCGTATTCGCAGAACAGGCATTATGGCTTTTTCACTATTTACTATAATGTTTATTAGATATTTTGGAATTATGAATTTGTAGAAAATAAACTAAGTCTATCATTTAGTCCTTAAGATCCAAGTCACGCTTTTAAAAGGAATGTCTCTAAAATTTCTTTTTATTTCAGTTGCTAGGTACCCCTTCAAATTCAAGATCTGCTGTCATGTTGAATTACAAAGCTGTGTCCTCCTCCTGAAAGTGAATACCAATGGCTCATCCGCACAACAGCACACTCAGGCAACAGGCCCTCTGAGGTCTTTCTACACTACAAAGAATTAGTCTGATAACTACTGCTGCTGAGAAAGTCTGGCACATGACAGAAGATCTCTGTAGACTCTATAGATCCATGGGCATGTATGTCACTACATCACTTAGTTGACACCTTTCTTCCAAAGTGACTTTCAATTATTTACCCATTTAGACAGCTGGGTAATTGTTACTGTAATTTATATACCTTGCTTAAGTGTATTACCCCTGGAGGTAGAGACTCAAACCGCTTACCTTTGGATCCAAAGGCAGCACCTTTAACCACTGCACTAGTAGCTGCCCTTTTTCAGTCTGTCAATGAATATAATCTACCAATCAACCAACATCAACAACCACTTGTCCCAAGCGGGGCTGTGGCAAGCCGGAGCCTAACCCGACAACACAGGGTGCAAGGCTGGAGGGGGAGGGGACACAAGGCACCTCAAGCGGGACTCGAACCCACGCCACACCATGCCAAACTGAACTTTGAAATTACAATTTTATATCAAACAAGTGAATTTTTTTGTTAGATGGTGCCCTATTACATTAATTTCCACTGAAAAACACACACATGCAAGTATGCGCGCGCGCACTGACTGAGGCCGCTTGACCCGAGCAGGGTTGTGGCAGGCCGGGGCCAGGGCCTGGCCCGGCAGTGCAGGTTGACGCACCCAGGATGGGACACCAGTCTGTTGCAGGGCACCCCAAGCGGGACTCGAGCCCCAGACCCACCAGAGAGTAGGCACAGGCCAAGCCCGTTGCACCACCACACCTCCCACCTTAAAATGTCAATTTTGCTACAGTAAGTCACCGAAAAGGGGTTTTTATTTATTGTTAATTACAACAATCACTTATCACACTAAATCTGATAAACAGAACAGTTAATGGCTGGATAAACAGGAACACAGTACAATACCACAGTAATATCCCAGTTAGCACTCAGGATATATTTACATTTACATTTATTCATTTAGCAAATGCTTTTTTCCAAACCGATTTCCAATTAACACTATGTAGTGTTATCAGGCCATACCTTATTCACCAAAGTGACTTACACTACTAGATACACTACTTACAATGGGTCACTCATCCATACATCAGTGGAACACACTCTGTCTGTACTCACACAGTATGGGTGAACCTGAACAGCATGTCTTTGGACTGTGGAAGGAAGCTCATCCACACACGGGAGAACATGCAAACTCCACACAGATGAAGTACGAAACGAACCCATGTCCTCTCACATTACCAAGGTTGTGTGAGACCACCGTAGAACACGAAAGGCTTTTCCGAAACAGCACTAAAGGGGGTCATCATAACATCATCTCTCAGATTAGAATTATACGCGGAAAATACTAACAGAAATACAGAAAAACAAGAATGATGTTTTCATTGTGTGATTTTCCTGTGACAACACTTTTAACGACACAACGCACTGTATCAGGTGCTGGAACACTGAGTCGCATCCTGGCATGCAGCACGACCTGAGGGCTGTGTGTTTCATTCTTTTACTGTCGTTTAGCTGAACAGACACAGGGAGCGTGAGGTACATCACAGAGAGAGAGAGAGAAAGAGAGAGAGAGAGAGAGAGAGAGAGAGAGAGAGAGAGAGAGAGAGAGAGAGAGGTTATGATTGGGGTTCCCAGAAGGTAAATCTGTTTAATGCTCACATTTAGCAATTCAGTTTTTGACTGTGTTTTTTGCTGACTACTGGTTCTTTGCATTTTTGCCACTTCTGATTAGTGTTTCGTGAATTTGTTGACCTTTGTATAGAACCTTGTTAACACTATAAAGGAAACCAGAGGATAAAACCAACTTAATCAAAATGCTTTCTTTATTCACTATTTCAGTTTATTAAAAAATATAACCTCATTTGCAAAAACAGAAATGTGGTCATTCTAGTGTATGGTCAACATAAGGGCATAATTCACACAAAAAATTGAGGGGAAAGGTGAAAACAACTTTCAAGGCTACAACTCAGTTTTTAATTTCTCTGTATGGAGGATGAAAAGTGCCAAAAGGCAAATGAGTAATCCATCCATCCATCCATCCATCCATTTTTATTAACTACTTGTCCTGAACAAGGTCATGGACTCCACAGCCAGTTCCAGAATAAGAGGGATGTGGATGGGATGCCAGTTCCATTAATCATTAAACTAGCTGAAAAAGAAGTACTGAACTGAAAAAGAAGTCAAACAATACATAAACCAATAAAATAACACTGAAAACAATCAGTCTCACTGTCATGAAGTCAAGCTTTCCAACCTCATGTTAAAAGATAGATTTCATGGTTACAGACACACACATTGTATGCATATTTCACAGTGACAGTACTAGCCAGCGCTTCACCATAAAAGAAACAAACCTGATTGAGGACTGATGAAGTTGCTGGTACAGCACTCTGGGAAATACAGAAAATACCTTGAACTACTCTTATTTATTCATGACAATGCAGTCAGTAGGACTGGTTAGGAAAAGCCAGTTAAAACTGGATGGTTATTTCCAGCGAACATTTTTAATAGAGATCAGATGTGTGCTGTTCACCACCTCCCCATTCTCTGGAGACAGGAACCCCCCCTCAAGGCGCTGCTGTTCTCTGCTGTCACCAAACCTCTTTCCTTCCTCCCATTCCCTCAGCTCTAACACCTTCCTGTTCTACCCTACACCACCCCAGTTTTATATCCCATCTTCACCTTTGTCAACACCCAACTTCCATACTCCTCCACATGATGGTCTGCTCCACCTTAACAGTGTCTCCTTCTCTACTCTGATGACCCTGCAATATGTACCACCGGAGGCAGATTGACTACCCTTGGGGACAGATCTGCAAATACATGCAAGTCAGGTTGTTTAGATAAATATACCATTTATAGAGTTTGGACTTCGAAAAATAAATGAACTGACATCAACTCACTTGCATTAATATATGACATTGTTTTGTGAATTAGCTTGTCTGCTAAAGTTTTTCTTCCTCTATCAGTGCATGCCTAATTGTTTGGATATACTGGGGGACAGCCAGTAGTGTAATGCTTAGAGCTGTTGACTTTAGATCCAAACTCCAAAGGTCGCAGGTTTGATCTTCACCTCTGGCTGTAGTACCCTTGAGCAAAGTACTCACCCTAAATTGCTCCAGTTAAATTACCCAGCTGTATAAATGGGTAAATAATTGTAACCTTAATACTGTAAGTTGCTTGAGAAAAGCGTTAGGTAAATTGAATACTCTGCATTATGTTTCTACTTATATATATATATAAAACAGCTGACAATATTGTCTTCCTATTACCTGGCAGTAGGTAATGGCAGTGAGAGGTGGGCGACACCCTCAAACTAATTACACCCATTACAGACCGATTCGTTCTGACTCTAATCATCCCCCAGGCAGCTTACCCACGCTTCTACGTGGGGTGAAAAATTCCGGGCTGCGGAACACCTCGTGTACTGTCATTAATGATGACGTCACTCCATCATCTAATATGGCAACGGAAGTGTTGCTGTCAACGCCGTGACTTTTCCACTGCGCGGGCTCGGAGAGCCCTAAGGATGTCCCATATTTGGACATTTAGCGTGACGTTACCTACCGAAAAAAAACAGCCCCGGGAGTAATACGTAACGCACGGTATATGTACCTTTAACTACCGGTGGCATTAAACATCATTTATAAACTGACATTACGCATGAAAATCCAGTGTCTAGAGATATGAGTCGCCTATTTAAAATTTGAGCTAACAATTTTGTAAGGAAATAAAATAATGTGTAAATAATATAAATTTGTCTGATAAACTTTAAAGTTTTCTTCCTGTATCAGTGCATTCCTAGTTTGGATACACCGGAAAAATATACAGTTCCAAATATCTTTCATCGACATCTCTATAGAAGAAGAGAGTAAACAACTGATTTCATACCCTCGGGTTAACGTCACATCGTGCTATGCATTGTACGTGTGTCTGTCTTTCTTACTGCAATTCCACACGTAAATTACGTAATTCACCAGCTTTTGCACTTACCAAAAATGCAAGAAACAAGACTAGAGTGCACAGAGAGGGACGTGATGAGATTGTGCATGGTGTTTGTTGCCGTTTGTAATTTTCTTCAGATAAATTTAACGAAAGGAACGTAGGAAATCCCAGTAAAATCCAGGGACTGATTCAATTCAATTCAATTTATTTTTACAGAGTGCCCTTCTCACGCAGTGACACAGAGCGCCTTAAAACACATAGCCATAGGCAAGAAAAACTAATACATGATCAGATAAGAAACAAAGAAGACAGTTGACTAATGACTACCATAGTACGTTTATAGAGCTATAAGTATACCATTGGCCACGGAGGAAAGGAACAAAAACTTTGAACTGAAAATTGAGGGATTAAAAAACCGCTGGGGGTCTAAGGGCCAGTGGTTGCCCACCCCTCCTGGGCATTCTAGATTAACAATTCTAAGCCAGTTACCAAGTAATAATGATATTGTTGCTATATAGTATCTTGAAACCCCTACTGATGACGTCAGACTGTTAAATGGATAACAGCAATGGAAAAAATCCAATATGTAAATATAGAAACCAGTAAGCGGTGCAGGAAATCTACTTCATTTCCCATGATTAACAAACCTAATCGTATCTCAAAGAACAACACAGCGCTCTTTTATTTAAAGAAACACCTTTACAGTATATTTTATTCCTTTATTGTATTCAGTATCTGTTGATAAATTAATAAATATGGGAATGGCAAATTATAGCGATATATAATGTCTGCACGGAGTTTGTGTGTCTGATCAGTCAGTGTTCTATGTGATTTGAAAGAAAATTTCTTGTACAGTATTTGAACACTGATGGGATTATATGCATTTCATGCCATGGTTTGTACAAATTCAGAGTATACACAAGTAGTATACGAAAAATGTGTTGCACTGAGGCACCTAAATGACTATGATACATATTAATATGAACATATTAAAATGCACATACATGCATTTTTTTTAATTATTGTTTTAGATTCTTTATTATATGAACACCAATTACTATGCGTAATTATTGTACACTAAACATGATTTATTAAACGACACGATAAAACTCATTTCCGTGTTCCACACATATTATTTCTACCAAACGGTAAATGACGCCTTGCTAAATCTAAATGTGAACACGTTTCTTGCCAGGCGAACACTGGACTTGGTGTCCTTCGTCACTCGGGCTCTCGCGGCAGCCCATGATGTCACCGCCATCATAAAACAGCCGCCCTGTCGCTCGTAGCCTTCCTGGAGTTCGCGAGCGTGTAGAGCGACGAGGTGACAAGCGGTAACGCACAGTCTTACAAAGAAATAAGAAAGAAATGAGGGCACAAAGCGCGGGAGGTGTTTCCTAGAACTTCTGAAAAGAAGGAAAAAGGAGGGAACGCGCGGCGCGCCGTTACTCGTAGAGACGGCAGCGATGGAGCAGAATACCGAAGCCAAGCGGATCATGGCCCTGTCGCTGGGAAAGATGTACAGCTCGCGTTCCCAGCGCGGGGGTCTCCGGCTCCACCGGAGCCTGCTACTCACGCTGGTCATGAGGTCGGCGCAGGACATTTACCACAGCTCCCGGGTAGTCACCGAGATCTGGCCAGCGAACGGCCAGCATGCCCAGAAAGCGTTACCAGCCGAGGAACCCATGGACACTAGTGGTGCGCAGTTTCAGACCTGTGCGCTCACCACTTCGCCCGAAGACAGCCAGCTCCGCTGCGCGAAAAGCGACGAGAACAAGGAAAACTTGGAGCCGGTGCGGAGTAACCGTCGGACGAGAAAACGCCGCGGTAAAGCAGCTGGAGAACCGGACTTCCTGCCTAGCAAAAGGGCGAGGATCAGGATGGAGGCTGCGGAGGAGCTCCTGAGCGCCCAGGGCGCATCGCCCAGCGTCGGTATGAACTGCTGCCGAGCTGGAGAAGCGCTTGCAGTAGTGCTGTTGTCCCAGGCAGTAGTAGGTTTCTGAGTCGGTACCCTCCCCCGAGAGGCGAGGGGGTTCAGGAAATCCAGCCCTTTCACTGGTCGGGAGGTAACCCCCTATCTTGTGTGCAGATGACTAGGGGATAATAAGGGCGAGGAGGTGAAGGACTTCTAGTGTGGCGGAAAGCCCAGCCTCGGGTGGAGACTGTGGACACTGGTCCGAGGAGACGTGCGACTTGGGGGATGACGCCGCACGGGCGCCAGTACGCCAGTGACAGCGATGGGTCCATTTACTGGACCCTGAGCAACACCGCGGTAGGAGAGAAGGGCGAAGAACCACCGTTCCACCAGCACTAATCTCCCATATGAGTGGGAAGACGGGACCCGGAGACTTGATGGACACAGTTGTTGTACTGTGGACTAAAGGGGTTGTAAGTTTAACTTCCCTAAAAACCACTGCTAATCTGTGTGAAGACATAAAAAGGGAAAATGTATAAGGCTCAGTGTCTTTCAGTGACAGAACTGTGTGGGACCAACTGCTTGTCTGAACGCACATGTTCCTCACATGTACTCTGAGTGAAACACACAAGGCAGGATGAGATGTTTGAAGCCCAGTTTCTGGTTCACTGCCATAAGTCTTGGGGGTAGGGGTGGGGGCAGATCCTTTCTTACACCTGATTTAAAACTAGGCAAATACCTCTTTTGTAAGCAAACTACTAGAACTTAGTTTTTTAATTGCATTTATTTACTCTTTATGTACATGCAGTTCGTTACTGTTACACATTTACAGAATTAGAGTTGTTTCAAACTGTTATCCTGAAGGCTACTCATCGCTAGACAAAGTTATAACTTTGCTAAGGTTCTGCTCTGCTTAGAAAAAAGGGATCCGATTTTTCTTATTACAAAATCAACAGTAAATCTTTGCGGCCAGTATATGAGTGAAATGTCTCGTGTGTTAAAAACACCGTGTCAATGGGCGCACGCGTGGCGCCCGCGGATCGCACAGCAATGACAATGTCACCAAAAACGAGTCGCGTACCCCTCTCCTTGTAGGCTATTGGAGGGTTTTTCTCTTTTTTCCACTTGCTGCAAACAGGGCTCTTGCTACAGAACAAATCTGCTCAGTATGCGCTCAGTTCTGCAGCTTCTTATCTGTCTTCGATTTTGATCGCGTGCTCACATTTTACAGCGGGGTCCCGCGTGGCGCTGAAAGAAATGGGACTTCCTTCCTCGCTTCAGTTTATTTGCAATCACTAAGCAACATGCTTTAGTTAAGTACCACGCAAAATGTGTACAATTTGTGATAGAAGCTTCGCTTCATAGAAGCTGAATAAGATGCAAGGAGATGTTGTGGCCCCTGTGGAGCACAAAGTAAGGCAGGGAAGCGGATTGATTACAGCATCATTGGAAAACTGTAAGAGTAAAAACCGGTTCTTTCAATATAATCCTCTTACATAAAATGTCACAGTAACTGGCAGTTTGTGTAAACCGGCTTCACACCTCAGCTGATCCGAGCAGGAGAATGTTCATAATGTTGGAATGAACACAAATCTCATTTAAGGGCTAAATGCACAGGGTGCGAATGTGCAAAGACAGTTTTTTTCATGAAAGAAGTCTAAGGCACCAGTCAATCCTTTCACGCCTTTTTCAGGGCATGTGGATGTACAATAGTATGTGAAATACAATGTCAGACATTTCAGACTTGGGATATTTATTCATGTAAGTCTTTAGTCTTGAAGTATGAAGTATTTAAACAAGGTAAAATTACAGGAAAAAGTTAATAATTTCCACAGGCAGATGATGGAAGAGGGAGAAGTGCAAAATCATCAAGATGGGGGTGACAACACTGCTATGATCATCCATCTTACACTATTTATAGTATGTAACATACTGTCAGTGGGAATGAGTTACATCTGCTGTATGTGTCTGCAGTCATTCACCTCAGTGCTCCCACAGGCCACAGAGCACTGAGGTTTTCCTTTCTCCACATTCCTCTGTCTTATGTCTTGATTGCATAAAGCCACCGGTCCTCCACCATCCCTCCATCCTCCGACTAAATTGCATGTCTCATGTGACTCTATGATCAGATCATACTTTGGAGAAAAGCACCTGCTAAAATGAATAAATGAAAATGTAAATGTATTATTATACTATAAGTGTCCCCTGGTTCAAAATGGGTAAATCTTAGTGTGACAGCCCTATTGGCCAGCCCATCAGTGACACCTATTGCCCAATGAGGGAACACCACATAACAAGCAGCTCTGGAGGCACTTCCATGCGGACCCTCTGCAATGAGTAACTGCTGTTTCCACACGACCGATTCTCACGGTACGTGCTTCCTGGATTTCATGACGTCTCGCCTTATCCTTCTTGACCATGATTCCTGTCTTTTCCTGTGTACGGCTTTTGCCGATCGCCTGACTTTCGCCTGTTCTTTTGACTCTTCTTTCACCTGCCCCTTTTTTTGAGAAATATACTGGATCATGAGCACTGCACTTCAGTCTGTCTCTTTCTCGAGTCCGGCGACCATGACAGAAGGTTCCACCTTACACCCGGACTCAGCAGAGCTCCGTAGATGCGCAGTGCCCTGGCATCTCAAGGCGCCCTTCTCGGTGCACATCCACAGTCCCTCAAGTGTGTTGCGGAGAAGCTCCGCGGGCTGATCAACACCCTCCGAGCCTGGGGGTTTCTACCAATGATGGAGGAAGCTGTACCATCCCCACCAGGAGAAGGGGTGGTTGCGACACCCCTGAGCGCCCCATCTCCAGGGACCTGTATCACGACTCCAGAGAGGTATGATGGGGAACCAGAGCACTGTCACGGGTTCTTAATGCAGTGCGAGCTGGTGTTCGCCTGCTCCCCCCAAATGTACCAGTCTGACGAGGCAAAGGTGGCGTTTGTGATGGCGCTGCTCACCAGACCAGCGCACACCTGTGCCACGGCAGGCTGGCATACACAGCCGAACACCACCTCCCTCGCCTTCCGGAAGAGGTTTGAGGCAGTGTTTGACCACCCTAATGCCAGCCGCACTGCCGGTGACCGTCTCCTGCACATTCGACAGGGAACCTGGATGAGTACGTGCTGGAGTTCCAGACTCTGGCAGAGCAGATAGGGTGGAACCCAGCCCCCCTCCTCACCTGCTTCCGAAATGGGCTCCAACCTCGGATCCAAGCTGAGCTCACATATTGAGGGGAACAGTGGACCGTCTTGTGGAGACCGTGATTGCCATGGACAGTCTGGGCCGGGATCGGACGCCACGATGCAGCCCGGTCGCCCCTTCCCCGGCACCACAAGGCGGAGAAACCGAGCCTATGCAGTTTGGGCAGGGCAATTTGGACCCCGAGGAGGGGAGGTGTTGCATCCAGGAACCCTTTTGTTGTGACTGCAGTTCTCCGGGCCACATCCGGTCAGCATGCCTGGTAAGACCACCACGAGGGATGCAATGGGGGTTGCAGGTGAGTTCCTGGGGCTCTAAGGGCCAGCTGATGCTACCCATACAAATAACCTGTGAAGAAAACTGAATCAATGCCCGCATGCTGGTGGACTCAGGAGCTTCAGGATGCTTTATGGACCTCGAGTTTGCATGGGCAAACCGCATTCCGGGGCAGACCTGTGCATTTCGGTTGCGCGTCAGCACCCTAGATGGCCAACCCCGGTTGCTCCCGGTGGTGGTAGGCGCGTGTCACCACGAGGACCTGGCTTTCTTCCTCATCAGAGCCCCAGATACCCTGATTATTCTAGGGTTCGTGTGGCTGGCCCGCCACGACCCAACATTCAGGTGGAGCACAGGAGAGCTGGTGTCCTGGAGTGACAGGTGCAGGCAGTCGTGCCTGTTGCTACCATGTTGGGCTACGTCCGTGGAAGGGGTCGCAGGGCTCCCCTCCTTTTGGGATGTTTTCAGCAAGACCTGCTCAGCTGAACTTCCCCGACACAGACCCTGGGATTGTGGCATTGATCTGTTGCCTGAAACAACACCTCCCATAGGCCATGTGTACCCCCAGTCCTTGCCGGAACAACATGCCATGCAGGACTACATCAAGGAAGCACTGAGCGCCGGCATCATCAGGCCCTCTGCCTCACCTGCCTCCGCCGGCTTCTTCTTTGTGGGTAAAAAGATGGAGGTACTCGGCCCTGCATTAATTACTAAGGTTTGAACGCCATTACTACCCGATATCGACATCCCCAACCACTGATCACCGCCGCCTTAGAGAGTATTCATAGGGGTACCATTTTTACCAAATTAGACCTCAGAAGTGCATACAATCTGATTTGTGTACTCAAAGGGGGCGAGTGGAAGACAGCTTTTAGCACCTCCCTGGGCCACTGTGAGTACCGGGTCATGCCTTTTGATTTAGCGAGTGCTCCCTCAGTTTTTCAGGCCTTCGTGAACCACGTTTCAGGGGACTTCGTCAACCACTTCATCTTGGTCTACTTGGACGACATATTAATCTTTTCCCAAACCCGAGAAGAACATGTCGACCAAGTATGGACGGTTCTGCGTCCACTTCTCCGCCATCGACTGTATGTCAAGGGTGAGAAATGCCTCTTTCACCAGGCCCAGGTTGCCTTCTTGGGGTATATCTTGAGTCGAGACAGGGTGGCCATGGACCCCAAGAAGGTGAGTGCTGTGACAGCAAGTTACCGGAGGACATCATCTCCGATCGGGGACCTCAGTTCACCTCAAGGCTGTGGAGGGCTTTCTGGGCGCGTTTGAGAGTTCAGGTAAGCCTCACGCCTGGTTATCACCCACAAGCATCGGACAGGTGGAGATGCTGCAGCAGGAGATTGCCAGATACCTATGGTCCTATTGCTCTCAGAAGCAGTACCAGTGGGCTCGGTACCTACCTTGGACAGAGTACACCTACAGCCCTGCTCCCCACACCGCCACCGGGTTGTCTTCATTTCACTGTGTGCTAGGATACCAGCCAATGCTATTTCTGTGGCGGACCGCACCCAGCCAGGTTCTGGCTGTGGAGTTTGGCGTGTGGCGCACTGTACAGGCCCACTTACAGGGGAGCTTGGAGCGGTACCAACAACAGGCAGATCGACATCGATGGACCCTCTTGTTTGTTCCCGGACAATAGGTTTGGCTGTCGACGCGGGACCTCTGGCTGAAACTGCCCTCAAAGAAGCTCAGCCTCCCGCTACATCGGCTCATTCAAGGTCCTATGGTGAGTCACCTGGATGACGTATCACTTACAATTGTCTCCTGACCTACGTGTGCACCCCACATTCCATGTGTCCATTCTGAAGCCCTGCACTGTCTCGCTCCATCAACCTGTCATCTCTGCTCAGCAGCCCCCTCCAGTGAACATCAACGGCGACCAGGCTTACACTGTTCAGGCCTTGTTGGACTCGCGCCGGTGAGGGGGCCGGCTACAGTACCTTTTGGACTGGGAGGGCTACGGACCATAGGAGCGCTCTTGGGTGGGTGCTCGGGACATTCTGGACCACGATCTAATAATGACCTTCCACAGGGACCGCCCAATCACCCTTGCCCCCGGGAGCGTCCTCTGCAGCATAGGACGCCTTGGGCCACCCATGGGGGGAGGAGGGGTACTGTCACAGCCCCATTGGCCAGCCCATCAGTGACACCTTTTGCCCAATGAGGGAACACCACATAAAAGGCAGCTCTGGAGGCACTTCCATGTGGACCCTCTGCAACGAGTAACTGCTGTTTCCACATGACCGATTCTCACGATACATGCTTCCTGGATTTCTCGAGCTCTCGCCTGTTCCTTGTTGACCCTGATTCCTGTCTTTTCCTGTGTACAGCGTTTGCCTGTCGCCTGACCTTCGCCTGTCCTTTTGATTATTCTTTCGCTTGCCCCTTTTTTTGAAAAATATACTGGATCATGAGCACTGTGCTTGAGTCTGTCTCTTCCTTGAGCCCAGCGACCATGACACTTAGTATGTTTTGAACTTGAAGTACTAGTCATAAACTCTTAATACCACTATGAGATGTTACTTTGGAGTAGGAAGGGTGTAAAAGAGAATAGGAAAGAGAAAGAATATAATTTCTTTAGAGTGGGGGTAGGCTATAAAAAGAGATCTGGGAAGGTGGATGATGGTAAGAAAACAGGAGGAACGCAAAGCAGCAACGTGTGAGAGTCCAAGAACGGCCCTGTCATACCTGCGGGAAAGATGCCTCTCCTTTGACTGAAGTCACATTTTTTATGCAAATTTTACTATGCAGATATTACATAGTGGGTTTTAAGTCTTAGTGCTGATTTTGCTATTACATCAGCTGCTTAGCATTGAAGTTAATCACTTCATGTTTTGTGTATGTCCATTGTATATCTAGGTTTCTAATTTTGGCTTATTATACATCTACTAGGTCAAAATGTCTCTTAAAGACAAAAAAATATATTCAAATGTGTACAAATCCTGAACAGTGTGGAGGGACTGAGCAAAACAAGTGTATAAGAAAGGAGACCAGCAGTCACATTGCAGTCAGAGTGCATTCTCTCTGGTTTTATTCGGGTTCAGGGGAAGAACTGTGTCCAGACTTACAAAAAGCACTGGTAGAAACAGCAGAGAGAAACAGCAGAGAGTGAGAGATTCCTCATCCAGAATAAATAAGTTCATCATCAGAGTCAGGCAGCTTCTCCAGCTCAACAGCAGTGATTATTTCTTTACTTAAAATGTTCATTCTATGTATTACTATTTACTATAATTATAGCCATTATTTTTTTTGGAATTTCTTCAACATTGCATTTCACACATCCATCTTGTCCTCAGGCCTCTGAGAATATCTGTCAATAGAAACAAACTTTTTTTTTTTTAGCCTTTTTTAAAATTTGTTTAAAAAATAGAGAATAAAATGAACACATTGCTTTTAAAAACATCTATTTTCATATATGTGTACTTTTTCTGCTAATCTTTTATTCCTGAAGATGACGTTATAACCCACAAAGTGGCATGCACATTGCACATGCAGTTCTTTAAGCAAATACTTCAGTCAGAGTTGGAAACTCTGCTTATCTTTTGAATTCCCTGGTGACTCCTGCGTGATGTTGGTGTGCAGTTACTGGCCTTCTATTAGCTGATGGACATGTGATGTCACCTGGATGCTGGAAGCTGGTGATGTGTGGGATACAGGGGATGGGTGGGCAGATTTTGCCTTCCACTGTGACGACGACAGATGCCTCCCGGCTCATGCAAGAACAAACACTCCCGCAGTCATACTCCCTGTTTCAGTGTGGCTTTGGACAGTGGTGCGCCACCCACATGAGGCACACTGCAGAATGTGAGCTTAATCATTAACCTTGGAAACGGTTAAAGAAGTGGACAGAGCCAGAGCACAGAGCAGCTCCGTTCACAGAGAGAGAGAGCGTAATGCAAGCCGGTTACTTGCGAGCAGAAGGGAGCACTTTCTGTGTGGTTGGTAGCACATGACAGATGATGAGGGGACTTCTGAAGCATCTAGTGGTTTTTTGTGTCTGCTCCATCTGATGTGTCCTTAATACTCCCTGGGCATTCTCAGCTCTGAACTAACCAATCAAGAAATTTCAGAAGTGTGTGGACTCACACTTGCTACTGGCATATTACCTGGGAGCACTTACCTGATTATATATCAAAGAGATGCCCAAACTCAGTATTTTGGCACCCTTACAATGTTGAAGTGTGGCCTTTATTTAGGCAACTGGACATTTCCAATAGCCTACCATGCATTCCTGAATATTAGGGCAAAAATAAGCTCAGTCCTGCCCTCTATAGGTGACATATGGAACAAGCTGTTCAACACTTCCTACAGGCATGAAGGAAAACCTGGAAAGTGTGTCCATGATTCAGCTGCTAACAAACATGCATCCAGAGGATGTGATGACACGATGGAAGGGGGGGCAGTGAGACAGTGAGCGGGAGAAAAAAATGTACACATGGTTGGTTGTTTCTTGAGGTTTATGGGTGAAATACATTGTTAAGTTACACAGAAAATGAACAGAGAGAAGGCGACAAACACAAAAACATTGACACACCCCGAGGCCTGATCAAGAGGCAGTAACACCTCTCACCTGCTTGTACTTGTTTACTGTACACTTCCAGGTTATTGAGGGTTTGGGAGTGTCAGCCTTTAAAATGATAAGGCAAGTGTTGATGATAACGAGAAGTGTGGGCAGTGAAAATGATCCCCAACCAGCTAATGTCGGTGATGTTTCTTGTCCTCTCTATGCACCATGCTCCCTGTACAAAATACAAAACAGAGCATGTAAATGGTGGAGGGGGGCACTGATGGTGAAGGTGAAATGATATTTTAATAAGGCACTGGGATCAATACGCTCTTAATGTTGCACAAACAGAAATGCAACACACATCAATATTTGTGAGACTCCTGTAAAAAGGGACTGATCCGACTCACTTTCCCTCCCCTCGAGGCAAAATACCCGACTCAGAATGAGTGAGAGAGAGGGTCTGATGGAGGGAATTTGTCTGCTTGACATTTTCACCTGACACTTACAGAAGTGTGTGACATGTGAAGAGCGCAAACTGGCTGATTAGCTACATGCTAAGGTGACTTTTGGCAACATATTCTGAAATTGCTGCAGGCAAGGCCTTATTTCATTTTATTGAGTTAACATCAAAAGCCGAACAAAACAGTGTTAGTCACAAAACAACAACATGGACGAATGGAGGAGACACTGCGTATGACACATGCGAGCACTGTCCCTGTGACAGACAGATAAGAGGAGGACTAAGAAAGGCTAAAAAAGACTAAGAAACAAATATATGTACAAAAGGGAGAGGTGTTTTACAGAGGAAAACTTTAGAAAACAGTGATGGGTGGAAAATGCGGACATGAAGGAGAGCTGTGTAATGGTGCTGTCAGCCATTGCTTTCTGAGCACGCACAGTAACCCCTATCATACTGCAGCGCGGTATCCCCAGATTTTGAATCCATAAGCTCACGATATATATTTATTTGTTTATTTATCTTTTAAATTAACATGCTGCATTTCGGAGCCAAAAATGACTCGCACATCAGTTTGTTTTGTCCACAAATCACTATTAAGTGCAGTATTAAGTTTTAGGACAACGATGAAACCGTAATAGACTGCCAGACTTAAAGATTTTTTTGTTTACCTGACAAAAACACTGGCCATTCCTGAAATTCTTGCAAGACCTGAGAATAAAACAAAAGACTGTCCAGTTTATGTCTCACATCCATCCAAGGGCACTTGAAACATATTTCTCTATGTGATTCGAGAAGATCATAATGGCAGGTAGTGTCTACACATGTTTGCTGGCAGGGGTGAAAACTATCTAATGCAACACTCAGACATACAGGCAGCAGACATTTTAAAACAGTTTTTTTACAGAAAATGGAAAAAAAAAAACAACAACATGGTAGGTCAAACTTAAGGATGTAGGTTCCCAGTTGTTTCTGATGCTGGGAGAGCTGTGCCAACTTTTTCATTCCCATGGAAAAAGCTGCTCCCAGTGGAAAAATCTGCTTTTGATCCTGTTCCTGGAGACAACCAAACCAAAGCTTTCTGGCCTGGTCTCCTCCGCAAACCACATGAAACACCTTGCAAAAGCAGCAGCTGGGGACCAGTTGAAACTCAGACTTGGTTACTGTCAGACTGAGGGATTTACGCAGAGCAAGTAACTGGAAAGCTCGGTGACCATATCTGACTGCCTCCTTCTGTGATGAGCTGTTTGCACATTTACAATATTCGGTTGTTGATAGAAAAAAGTCTATCCTGAATGCCTCTGTCCACTTTAGAGGCTGAGTATTAAAATGAGAAAAAGCCAGGAATAAGCAAGCTGTTTTCAGAAGGCAGGAGACTGGGTTAGGATGAAAGACCTTCTGTAGCTGATGTCCCTCAGATGTCTACATTCACAAACAGATGCAGTCAAGCACAAGCTCACAAATTCACAATGGTCTGTCTCTTCAGACATCTGCATGGAACTATATCTACTCAGCTCTGAATCTGTGATTTCCAGGGTTAGATAATTATAGTGTTGGGGAGTATGGGCAGATGCTGTGGTTTTCCTGTAGTTAACATCCATAGGCTTTCAAAAATGTGTAGAGATGGCTAAAGTTATGCTGTGGACTTTGTCCACTGTTCAGTTTTGGGCATTTATGACTTCATAAGAAGTGAAATGTGAAGTGACGGATACCCTAAAGCCAACAGTGGAGAAGATAACAGTGATATAATGACAGTGAAGATGAAGATAGTGGTAATGCTACTATCTTGCATGCTATACATTTAGTGAAAAATGAGCGGCTCGTTGGAGTTTTGAGAGATTAAGGGGAAATGGGGGGAGGTATCAATGAAGAGGCCAAAGTTTTTGGAGGACCTGCAGCTGCGAGCTGGGTGTAACCAGGGACAGCATGCATTACCCTGACTGCGTCTCATAGCATCTGTGGTGGTTGTGAAACACTGCTATCCTCAGTCACTCCCCAGAGACTCAACAGCACCACCACAAGCTTGACACAGTGTTTAAAGATCTGGATAAACTTGATAATGTCCTGAAAGTCTGTACTTCACTGCTTTGACAGACCAAGTGAGAAAATATGATACCAGACTTTTGAAAAAGATTTCAGTACTCTTTGCCAAAATGACCTTTTGCCCATAACAGCCCTAAAGATATAGGGTGCCTTGTCAGCACAGGGTTCCTCAAATCATTTTAATGTGTCAAAGAGTTCAGAATCCGGGATGCACAGAACGCGTTTGCTGTTGGGTCTTTGTGACAATGAGGTTCCATTAAGGAGTCTGTGTTAAATAAGCATCCTCTCGCCAGCCCTCTCTGCTGCTCTCCTAGTCCAGTTTAGAACTCCAGCCATAAGGACCAACAGAAGGGACAGACTTATAGCTGTGCTCATGCTGCAGCAAACTCAATTAGAGTGCTGATAGGCTGTGCTCAACCTTCCCAACTCATCCCACTTTTGTTAACATCAGATACTGTATAAAAGGGCCTAGTGTCAAAACACACACACAACTACTAGGCTCTTGTGTCCCTGGCACTGACCTCTGTTTTCTTTGTCTTGCAGTAACAGGCACAGGCCTTCTAGGGCTTCTCAATAATTGGAGGTAAGAACTGGTACACTGAGAAACTGTCACATAATACACCTTCAGAGCAAGTTTTCTCCATTCCACTCGTTTGGCCTGTCCCAGGACCCAAAAAGCATTGTAGAAATAAACAAACAAAAAATAAATAGAACACAACAAATCAATAAAACCAAATAAACAAGACTACAAGAATCAGACCCCTAGTGATCACAGCTGACTCCAAACACACAAAACAAGTTTACAAGGGATCCACTCTCATCAAATCATCATTACTACCATCATCGTATATTTATATAGCTATCATTATTTATAATAAATTCTTAAAGCTGAGAAATAATCTCTTTCTCTCCTTAATTGTCCATTCTTTATGAGAACAGAAAAAAGACTGAAAACACGTCAGTCCGGCTCAGATAGCTGGGTAGTGGTCTAGTTTGTGATGCCAAGCCTCTGCACATGGTGTCTCAACCACAACAGGAGACAGACACAAGGTACCGAGTGCCTAGCTGGGGAAGGATGTGTGCTGAAAACCATGTCTGCCAGAATGCAGCATGCACACATCTGAGCTCAAATGACCCAATTTATACAAACTTTGTGTTTGTATGAATAATAAATATACTCAGTACAGATATTTTAAGTCTTACTGGTTCTGTGGAACTACTTACAAAACTACATTACAATTTGTGGAATGTGTTTCCTCTGGTACAACACTTCCAATTCCAGCTGAGGGAGAGAGAAAGAAAGAATTTCTTCAGGCTTAACACAAGACTGGGGAGTAATTTTCCCCCTCACACAGTAAAGCTTCTGTTATTTTTTATCATTCATGCAGGATTCCATCAGATTGTACTCTAAAAGTTCAAACAGAGCTGAACAGGTGCAACATAATAATCAAGCTCAAATGTTCAAGTAGAATTAGAAGAAGCAATAGAGGAAGAAATATTCAAGGATTTGTCCTTTTCATTTTAAATGTATCCCCTCTTTTCCCGGTTTTCACTTTCCCTGGGCCAGGCCAGCATTTTGAGACCTATGGAAAGTGGAGGCAAGTAGCTGTTATCTCCCTCCACTGTCCTGTTATCGCCATGCTACACCGCATTCCCTTGTAGGCGTTGAGGTCACAGTTAGTATTAGTGTCACTAACAGTAAACAGTGATGATAAAACTCATCAATACTGGCCAACGACGCGGCTGGTTTTTGTAGTAACACGCAGTTCAGTCCTTGGAAAGAAAAGCGGCCATTCTTTGCTTTTTCTATTACGTTTTTTCCATTGTTGTCTGTTTCTGGAGGCAAAGCATTTACATGTACAGAAACACTTGTCTTTCTCATGGTTTCCTTGGAAACAGGGGGCAGGTGTGTGCATGTGTGTTTGGGGGAGGCGGGGCCACTCAGCAACCTGCTTCCATCAGTTTATAGGCGAGCTATTGCAAAATGTTAGCTCTGTTGGCTAGCTGTCCGGAAGTGCATTCTTATGAGGTTGTGGTGAACCTGGTAAGAAGCAGGCATGATTGCTGTTGTTGGATCAACCTGGGGTTATCTCAACACGCGCTGTGATAAGCGCAACAATATAGAAATAGCACAGTTAATTATGCCATGCTTCCACTACTTTGGTGGAAATTACCCATGTCCATATGTTTTGAATTATTAATACAAATTTATCTTAAATATACTTTTCATGCTTCATACACAAAAATAAAAGTTTTTGTCATGTGCATTTCAGCACATGCCATTTTTTCTCATGTTTTTATTCTTTGTAATCTCCTGTTCAGTGCATTGATGTCAGTCAAACCTTAGCCATACCAGTATTTTATATATTTATGGCTAATAAAAATCATACACAAACAAATATATAATTCTGAGTTATTTTCACACTGGAGGTGTGTTTTATAGTTTGTGCACCTCCTATCTCCAGCCACCTCATCTGAAGGTGCTTCCGAACAACTAGCCTGACTGTAAGCAGCCAAGATAACCGCAGCCAGCTGTTGTTTTAGAGACATGCAGCCCCTTTCTCCTCTGGCTCCATCAGGGCAGTCTTCTCCTCCATTCTTGCCTGCTATCACAACTCTCCCAGGAGACACTGAACAGCGCAGAAAATTAATAACAAATGAAATAGGCAAAAACATGCCATTCTCCCTCCTGTTTTAGGGCACATCTTCATGTTGTTTCCTGGTTGTGTCATTTTTCACACAGGCAGGTCGTGTAGCTGACAGTTAGGGCATCACTTCTGGTTACCCCGTGTCCCATTGGTTCTACTATGAGAGAAGCCAGACCCCTGCCCACCGTTTCCCTGTGATTAGCACCAGTCGTCCTCGTCAGTCTCGCTGTAGGGTTCATGCATGCCTTTTCTAGGTCCTCTCTGATGGGGGGGCCTAAGAGCCCCCAGATGTGGGCCATGCCGGTGGGGGGACGGTGAAGTGGAATGGTACCCATTGGGCAGGCGACGAGGGGGTGGCTGTGCCTGGGGAGGGCGAACGTGACGGGAAGTCCTGGGTGAGCGTGGGTGAGGGTGGGGATTGCCTTGTAGTGGGCCCTGGTCGTAGGCAGGTGGTTCGTGGCAGTGGTACTCGTAGTCCTGGCTGTAGATGTAGCCATCGCTGTCCAGGCTATCTACAGGGGGTGCCCAGGGCTGGCCATGGCGGGCAGAGCGTGGGGAGCCATGGCGAGGCTCAGGGGAGAACCGGCGAAGGGTTGGGGAGGCCAGTCGGCCCTGCTGGCTTCCCGGAGGGGGGTTGTTGCCCTTATGGATCACAGGGGAGTAGGTGACATGGGGCCGGGGTGTGGAAGGGGTCTGGGGGAGCTGCCGGCGGCCACGGCGGGGAGTGCTGGTGCCGGAAGTTGAGGGGACGGGACTCCCGCTCACTGAACTACTGCCCTAAATGAAAATTGAAAAGCAAATAAAAAGTACAACAAAATTAACAAGAAAAGAAGAACAAGACAATACACAGACCAAGAGAAGAACAATAAAGGTCAACAAGAAGAGTGTGAAAGGATAACATTGAAATCAAACAGAATCAGCAGACAGAGAGAAGCAGCAAGTTCCAAAGAGGAAATGGACACCCACAAAAATGAAACGACAAGGACACATAAGATAAAACAATAACAAAAAAAGAAATTGTTTCATGTAAGTGGTAGAGTTTAAATAAGATGATTTCGCACTCAGTCCAATTTTGAAGCAGCGTGACCAGACCATGGCAGACCCCTGCCGCTTTTAATGATTCATCTATACAAACGAAAACAGCATCTGGTCACCACCATGCAGACAAACACATGACACAATGTACTCCACCTAAGAAAACACATCTCCTAATCTCCTCTGTGCAGTCTCGGTCACTGTTAACTTATACTTCAACCAAGGGCAAATCGCCACTTATCTTCTGGATATGAACCTCAAGCTATCTGGTGTACAGATTATTTATCCTTAACCTAGTATCCCATGTTTGTCACATTTTTTATTTTGTTACTAGTACTGTACATTAGCATACTTCATGTATTTCTTTGTCTATAAGAATTGGGTGTAAGGGCCACTTTCACTGGTCACTAACAGAACATTTGTACCTCTTTGGTCATGATCTGAGTATTTGGATCCAGTGGCTCTTGTTGTCCTTTATAACTGTGAGCCACACTTTCATTGGCTGTAAACCGAACGTCTGACATCTCACCACTTATTAAACAAATGGTTGAACCCACCGGACAGGTATTCATGTCCCCCATACGTTTGCCCTTACAAAAGTGACAATGATTTTCAAATTTGATTCAAATGATTTCCAGAAGTTGCTGACACCCCCCCCTCCAACACTGGCCTGTAGAAGAAAGACTGAAGGAGTTAAAATATCTAGTAATTAACTAAAACACTCTGAGTGGCCAATAATTAAAGAAATGTTTCTTGAAAATATGTCAACAAAAATCCCTTAGCCAGCTAAGGAAAAGTGTGGCAGAAATTACACACACACACATTTTCAGAACCGCCTGTCCCATACGGGGTCATGGGGAACCGGAGCCTACCCGGTAACACAGGGCGTAAGGCCGGAGGGGGAGGGGACACACCCAGGACGGGACGCCAGTCCGTCGCAAGGCACCCCAAGCGGGACTCGAACCCCAGACCCACCGGAAAGCAGGACTGCGGTCCAACCCACTGCGCCACCTCACCCCCTAGAAATTACAGAGTTATGAATTTATTAAATAATTAATAAATTAATACATTATTTTAGGGGGTGTGGTGGTACAGCGGGCTTGGCCAGGTCTCGCTCTCTGGTGCGTCTGGGGTTCGTTTCCGGGATAGACTCCAGATTATCATACACAGGATAAAATAGTTATTGAAACCGGATGGACTGATTATCTCTTGAATTTACCTATTTTTACAAAGGTAGCTAAGAAGGGATAACATGCTTTAAAGAAAAATACTGCATATTCCCCCAAAACATTGTGTACTGCATTAACAGACTAAGCATACTGCTGGAAGAGGCCACATACAAATTAATCCTAGCAGCATTGCTCTGGTGTGACAGATGATTTATTCTGAGGAAGAAAACATGCATTTTCCTAGCTTTGTGTGTTACAGGCAGAGGAATTAGTCAAAAGTGCATTCAACTTTGGCACGCAGTAAAGTAAAACGTGTGGGAAAGTGCTTTTCATTTGAAAATGTGATAATGCAAACAAGTGCTGGTAGAGTATGTATTGCTGGCCATATAGTTAGGTTAGGTAAGATCAAGCAGATTTTTGATGCTGTGTTATGCTGTGCACCCCTCCCATGAGATCAATAAATCAAGTATGTACGTACCTACCTATGAAACTTTACCAGGATGTTACCACCAATGCAGGTTCTTACAGTTCCTGGCTGTGTAAATTATAGTTATGCTCTGTAGAACAAGTTGACAGAGCTGGGAGGTTGAAGCCCACCTGTCTGTGCGTCCTACACCCTCGGCTCTCGCTGGGGGACCGTGACCAGTGCCGATCCCTGCCATGGAGCCGGTGACCATACTCGCTTCTGTCCGTCCCATAATGATCCTTGTCCACAGAGCTGTGGTGGTGGTGGTGATGATGATGATGTCTTCGGTCCTTGGGCCGTCCACGCTCCCGGTCCCTGTCCTTGGGAGGCAGATCCCCTGACTGGGTGGTGGTGCTGAGATCCGTGCCGAGCCCTGCCAAGTCAAACCCTGTCAGGACTGAGTGATGGACCATAAATGGAATACTCAAGCCCTAAATTACCGGGTGTCTTTTTTTCTTTCACTTTGCTCCCAAAAAGTATTGCGTGAATTCTTTGTATGCTCCACTGAAAATATAAAAACAGGAAAGAAATGACATTACACTATTTTCATACAGTTTATGTTTATAAAACTGCCAGTTTGTTCACCAATGAAATTTTACTTAAATATGAAATACACACACAATATCTGAAACCGCTTGATCCGAGCAGGGTCATGGCAAGCCAGAGCCTAACCCAGCAACGTAGTGCTGAAGGCTTAGAGGACACAAGGATAGGATAGGACAGGATACCAGTCTGTCACAAGGCACCCCAAGCAGGGCTCGAACCCCAGACCCACCACAGAGCAGGACCCAGCCAAACCCACTGTGCCATTCTTTAAATTGGACTCTTATTACTACAGTGTAGGAATGTTAGCTTGCAGTATCTCTGACAAGGTCACACATGATAATATTCCAATTATTCGGCTGATTGTGGAGTTTCAAAATATGACTTAAATTCTGTTATGACATAGAAGAGCACAAGCAAAAGACATTTTCTCTTTGTTAACTTTACCTGTAATTTTTAGCTAACTTTCAGACAGGACAATCACACCTGAAGTCCTTCACCTTCAGTTTAATTTAGCAATAATTCTAAAACAAGTGTGTACCAGTGCATACGTAATTTTCAAAGATTCAAACACATAGCTTTCCAAGTTACTGAGAAATAAACTGGTTAAAATCAAAGTGCAGAGGTGGACAAAATTATGCAAACCATACAATATATTAATATCAGATATGTTATATATTATAGGGCTACCCTTTGCCTTCAGAACAGCTTTATTCCTTTTTGGAATACTGTCATACAGGTCATGAATTGTGTGCAGGTGCATTTTGAGCAATTCAAGAAGAAAAGCCTCCAGCTCTTAGAGGGAGGAAGGAGGTGGAAATCTACTTTGCACCTAGTGTTCCAGAACTTCCAATAAAGATTTAATGATGTTTAGACCTAGTGACTGGGGAGACAAGGGAAGACTTAATCCTGGTGTACATGGGAGCATTATCATCTTGGAATATAGGAAAACAACGGAAGCGTGTGGTGCACTTGGACCTGTAAAAAGGCCCCATACTCCTTGGACATTGTACAACCATGCAGAGCAATCAGTCGATTTAATGACTCCCATGAGATGGCTGTCCATAGTATTATGGAACCCAAACCTTGTTTAAAGGCTGGCAACAGACATTGTTAACTGAAGGGATCCTTTGGCTTTCTCTAAACATAAACCTGTCCGAATTTTGGAAACAGGGTGAAAGATAACTCATCATCGGATCATATGACTTCTTCTATTGTTCAGGGGTTCAGATTTTGTGCTTCTTACCCCACATTATGTGTTGGCCTAGGATACAACCAATTTCCATATGGCAGCCCTGCCATAAATTACAGTTTTGTTAAACTCACAATGCACAGTTTGTCACAGAGTAGGTCACAGAGGTGTTAATTCAATTCTGAGGTAATTTCTGAGGCTGTACTTTTGGGCATTTAGCCACTATCCATAAAATGTCCATACAGTATAACGCTGCTGGTGAGCTTCAACTTCTGACCTCTTTTCCTCTTTGCTGATGCAGATTATCCATGTTTGCCATATGCTGTAATAATTTTTGAGACTGGTCCCAATGACAAATTGATTTTGCATTTTTTGTGACTGATGCACCTTTAAGTTGCTTGAAGACATACCAAAGTCTTAACTGCAGATCTCTTTGACAGCTGACACCTACAGCTAACATGCAATGAACCTAATATAACTCACTTTTGCAACAGTGTTACTTCAAAGGTACTTCAAAGTTAAACTAATTTTTCACGTGGTGTTTCTGTAATTTTGTCCACCAGCTGCAACCATGTATAATTAACCAATAGATAACTATATCTCATGTTAGTTGCCTCATGTTGCACATGTTATTTTTCATAAAGTTGTGATCAACTAATCAATTATGAACATGATTCTAACACTATTTACAGTGAGAGAATGCAGTCCCTGAACTACTTCCTATACTAAGATGCTTGATTAAATGTTAATATCATCATATTGAAAATTATCAGTGTCATTTCAGGCCACATAATTCCATAGAACAAAGATGAGTTATGACTATAATTCAATATGACTGAAGAACCTCTCTTTCCTATCATCTCCAAAAGTACAATATGTAGCACCGGAGGGTAGGGATTTCAGTTTAGTAAATTCAGTTTAGATATTTTATGTAGTTGCTTGAAAAGACTTTGCCTTATTTCTCCAGTATCATCTAAATATTTCAGGTAGTTTCAGGAATCTGCTTGTTTCAGTCCCCCAAAACTCCCCTTTAAACACTACTCTGACCCACCATCATGCAGTAGCACCAGGCCCTGCCCTCCCCAACACTTACAGCCCTGACCTGTGTCTGCATCAGTGTAGCGGCTCAGTGATCTCTCGGAGGTGCGGTGGCTGCGCTCATGGCCATGCCGCTGGCGGTGGCCATGCCGTTGGCCCTCCTCTGGTATCACCCTCTCTAGAGAATAATCATCCAGTTGCATACTTCTCCCAGAGCGCCCCTGGCAAAGCGAGGATGCGGAACGCTTCATTGGACTGCTGTCTGTGATAGTCTGTAGGAAGGAAGAGGACAAGAGTAGAAAAAGAAAGGGACAGAAAAGGGGAGATATCTAACTTCTTCACCACTACAACTGAGATGGGAAAAGGGTGATGAGGAGAATAAGTCTCTCCCTTTTGATCCCCTACACCTGTTGATCCAGGTGCAACAATCTATTTTTAAAAAATGTGTTCCAGCTCTGCAATTGTGGCACATGTTTATGAATTAGTGTACACAAGTGGTAAGATTCTGAATTGTCTTCACATCCGTAGAAAGAGAAGAAATTAAACTGGTTGAGAGCAATTATATCCAACACTTCAGGTGCCATTCCCACCGTGCAGCCACTGTTCCCAGCACACACACATACAAGCACACTGCTCAAGGCACAGGCTGACAGAGACACTGGACATAAGACAGAGAAAACAGAAAAAAGAAAGAGAAGAGGAACGAGGGTTCAGGCCATGCCTTGCATGCACCTACTTCTTTCCCTCAGTTTTGCTCGGGAACCATTTTCCGTCACCCAAATACATATTCATACCAGAACACTTCTCTTGTAGTCAACAATCCATTATTTCATTTCTATATGACCAGCACCTTTTTTTTCCCCATCAACCATGCAGACCTCTGCAGTAGGCCCACTCTCCACCTGTATATATTCAAGTAGGGCAACTACACCTCTCAAGCATGAGGTAAAAACAGATAGTCCAGCTGCATATCCAAGCATCCATACTGAAGCACACAAAAACCTGCTCCAGCAGGAATCATAATGGATGCAGACAACAGGCAAGCAATTGTGATGGATCACATTGGGTATCCAGAGGGAGCAAGATAAAGCAAGGCATTCCTCCATTTGCCATCTCAGTGCACAACATGTGGCCTGCCACGGAGCTTCTTATGGAGCAGATGTGCTCACTTGGAGTCCACGAGTCACAATTGTCAAAGACGTCTCTTTTCCTTTGAATGTTGGGGTCAAGGAGGACCAACTTAGAGGTACATCAGTCTTAGTGGTGTAATGTTTATGGTTTTATTGACAAGATTTTGGATTTAACAAAAAACTTTACTTTTAGATTTGAGGGACCTGGGCCTTAGACCTTAGCCAAAGAACATATAATTGGCCCAAATGTTACCCATCTTCAAAGTTCTCTCCAACACCAAGCCCTGTGGTAATTGGCTTGGAGGAATCCCATTACAAAAAGTTTACGGGGAAATAAACAGAGGACTTCATTGTCTCTCTCTGGCCTAAGATAAGGAAGGAACAAGTCTATTCAGGAGAGCAAAAAGGCAGGCAGTGGAAGTAAAAGAACAAAATGTTAGAAAACAAAGGCTAGAGAGAGAGAGAGAGAAAGAGAGAGAGAGAGAGAAATAAAGAAGAACTGAAAAGTAGACAAACTAATAGCTAATCAGAAGAAAAGTAAAATTTGTGAGACAGAATGAAGGGGGATCCTGAGACAGAGTACATACACTGAGGTTATTTCCACGGGGCCTTGGTCTTCTCCGTTGCTGAACAGGCACGCAGGTGGTGCGCACACATACATACACACAACGACAACAGCACACACAGAGCACAGTGCAAGGTTGACACAGCCAGGGATTCAGCCATCAGCAAGGACAAGAAAGAATGGACAGGGGGAGGTAGAAAAGTAGAAAAAGAGGACAGTTATTAACATGGAGCAACAGAATGAAAGAAACATGACAGAGAGAGGGGGGTCAGGAAGACACATTAGGAAAAAGGCATGGAAAATAAAAGAAAGTGAAAGGAGAAAGCAAAAATAAAGAGAAAGCAGTTAGACAAAAAAGGCACAGAAATACAGGGAGAAACGGTTAAAAAAAAGGGGGAGAGGGAGAAAGAGAAAGAAAACACCAGTCACAAGTGAACACTTACCACAGCAGGGTGAATACACTAAGAGACAGAGGCAGTATTAGAGAGACAGCGAGTTAATAGTGAAGTCCCTCTTAGCACAATGCAGCTCAACTCCACACCACAACACAATGCATCAGAGAAGAGGGCATGTCTTTGGAGAACACCACAGGATCTTCATTGCACCAACACAGAGTCCCACATATAAATTAGTGTTAAAACCTCTGCAAAAACACATACAGTACATGGCAATGGTTTTCTTACAGTCCTTCTCTCTCATAAACACACAGACACACACACCAGTTTCTGTATTTTTGACACCTGTATCTCACATGGCATTTGTTTCAACCTGGTTGCTCTTGACATTTTCTTCATCCGGGCATTTCATACAGAAATATCTACAGATGGACCACTGCTACAAAGATTACATTTGCATATCACACTTTTTGGAGGTAAACTTGAATACAGGATGCAGGAATGGAATGTCTTCTAACCTGGGTGAAACAAAACAAAAAAAGAAACTAATATTTCAAAATGTAATTTCTGAAGTCTGGACTTTCTGAAGGAAGGAAAAGATGAGAGAAGGAGATATGGGAGGAAGCGTGAGGAGTGGTCAGGGGCAAATTATGGAGGGAACACTGGCATGGTTTAGCAAGTGTGTGTGACTATATGAACATTTGTAGACAAGTTGTTAGTAACAAGCTAGATTTACTGTTACTTATATGTAAGTAAATATCTGCAGAAATAGTGCTTTGCAGAATATTTTTTTGGTATTGATAGGTTCTTAAAAGTTTTCCTTGAGTGCATTTGTAAAGGAAAAAATTTCTCCATTACATTTCTGTCACCCTTTCTTATTCAATCAGAGATTTCTGTAGTTTAACTTTCTATTTGTATAACAAATCAAAAGCTTTTTCATAAAGTATCACTTCCTCATTGTCAGCTGACATCTTCTGCCAATTTTATTGGCCATCATCTGTCACAGTGAATTTTACTTTGAACATTAGCAATTGCTTCATCTCAAGACACAACCACACAGTCATGTATTTACCCATTGTAGTATATGAGCAGTGTGTTAATACCATAACAGAACAGCATTTCATTGTGCAATGAGGCTAATCAGAGTTTAAGGCTGAGCTTTCCCCCTCTTTAAATGTTTAATAAGGTAAGTTTTTTCCATATTGTGGTAGTTGAATTGTATCAGTTAAAGTCATGTTTTTGAACTGTAATTTTTTAAAAAGTAATGCAAAAATTATGTTAAAATAATGAATAATTTTACTTAAATTAGAGACAACATATTTAAAGTATTAATGGTATTTTTTGATTGCAACTACTGTCGGACAGTTATAATTAAACATCTAATTTTAGTATGAAGTTTTAGAATGCTCACAGAATGTTAATTTGTTAATATGTTAATTAATATGCCAGTTCATATGACTATTACATATGCATTGTAAACGAGAGCGTAATGGTCACCAATGCCAGGACACAGATGCTGTTCCTATTAAGTTATTTGTTTTTGGTAAATTATCTGTTTCAATTTTTAAAAAAATGCAAATGACAGAGGTCTTGCTCACGGTTTGCAAATGACAATGCTAAGAAACTTTTTATCCAATGATCTTCCAATGATAAATGTTTGAGTACCAATTCTGTGAATGTATTTGACATTTACTGTAATTTCATATTGACCATAAGGTCTGAGAACAGCAAACACAGTTCTTTAGCCACATAGTTAATCTGGTAAATGGTATATTAAAGCTGTAAACATTGGTAGCAGAAGTAACTTGAGTCATTTTTTGATGTGATAGCTTTTAACTTTTCCTCAGGCAAGCTTTACCTAGAAAAATCCTTACATAAAAGTAACAGTGCTTTTACTTCAATATTGTTTTGTCTAATCTACTCACCTCCACATTTTGTAGGTTCCTATAGCACTCACTGCAGCACAGCTTTAGATACAGCTCTTTCATTGTGTGAAAGAGCCTGATAGACATATATTTCTGGGTGTGGTGCAGGATGACACGTTAGTGGGGTTACACATCAGCAGCCTCAGATTTTGGGAGGCAAATGAGTAGAATATCCCTTCCCCTAAATGTTTGAATAAAACTATGACCTAGAATAGGTGCCTCCCTTGTTTTGTTGCTTGCAGTGTACAGTAAAACCACATTTATCATCTTATAATGGCTATCATTTCAGTGTTCGGAGAGAATATGTGCTTGATATGAGACACATAGCAGGAAAATTTAAACAATATCAAAAAAACATGGAATAAAATCCTTTGACCTTTCGTACTTCACTTTTGTCAATTCAGTTTCTAGCAAGGTACTGAGGAAGAAGTATAATGGTGTATAATAGCTTGTTGTCTGGAATTTGCAGGCCTGCTTAGAAGATCTAGCTGCACTTTTTTCTACAATGAATAAAGTTCATGTCATTTACTTTACAGGACTGATATTTTTTAAAGACAGTATGGTAAAGTTTATTTAATTGACCAAGTGGGGTAAATGTAAACCAGTGGCTGGTTACTGTATATCTATTTCAGTCACAAAGCTCATCTTTACTGGTATCATTTGGGAGATCCCAAAATCTGCAGAAACCAAAGAACACCAGATGCTAAAGCAGTTGCTAAAGAGTAGCAAACACTATTAGTCCCTCAACAGCAATAGTATCTGTCTGGAAAAACTATTAATGTGTACTGGGTTTCTGGAATCACTGAACCATTGAAAGATAAATGTTGAAAATGTCTCTCTTTAGGAAAACTGTTCTACTGTTGCTGTGCAGTGTCCTGTGTTGAGCTACATTACAACACAAGCAGGGGTCAGACGATATTAAATAATGAAATGTAGACAGATGAAGAGAGGCAGAGAATGAAGCATATGAAAGAAGGGTGAGGTGATGAAGGTGCTCACTTGGTTGTCTGCTGAAAGTCGAGGCATGGAAGTGGCCCTCACGTGCCCTTCCATTGGGAGATAGTGCTCACTGTCCGAGTAATCGTACCGCCCCATGTCTCTCATCTCTACTGTCTGCAAAACAGAGGGGAAGCAAGTGTGACCATTGCTGGTCTGCGTGGGCCTGGGCACGTCTGGCTCAGCTCAGATGGGTGTTGGTAGGTTGGACCCCATAGACAGGTCTGTGTCACACTGTAGAGTGTGCTTCCTCCAGAAGTGTGGTTTTGTGACCCTTGCTGCAGGGACGGGCACACTGACCTGAAATACTAACTGCCTGTAGACACTGCTAGGATATAGTCACTAAACTGAAATTACTTACACTATTCAATAAACATTTTGTGAGCGTGTATGTAGTAATGCATCAAGACTCCACCTTTCTGGCCCATGCTGTCCCCTCACTGAGGAGTAAGTAAAACATCTTCTGAGACCTGAGCTTCCAGGAGAATTGAAACAGTGGTACAGACAGGGTGATGGGGTACTGAAGCTCCATAGCTTCATCAAAATGGGAAGGGGGAGTGATGATTGACTACGGGGTCTCATAAGGTATGCAGACAGAGGTCTTGCTCACGGTATGGATGATACTGAAAGGGTGAGACAATGTAAGACAGACTGAGACAGAGAGGTGGAGGTGGGTGCATGGAATCCAGTAAATGGAAAAGAGGGTAATCTGTTGATTAGTTGACATCTGTTGGCATGGATCAGATGGTGTTTGGCTAAGTTTATACAGTTTGACGTGAGTTATGGGTGCAGTGATTTGGCAATTACTATGCTTAACTATACTAGCGAAAGGTCGAACCTGCATCATAGCTAAAATTTTACAGATTGTAATGTGTGTCACAAGGTATTTATATCACAACTGTAGAGGTGTGTCTGTGTGTACCTGTGTAATTTAGCTATTATAAGAGAATATTAAAAACTTAAGGACACTTCCAGCCACAGTGTACTGGCATCTTCAATGAATGCCTTTTATGCATGCATCAGTACACTACGAATGCCAACACAGCACTGCAACAGCAGCAAAGGACCACTGTGTTCTGCTCCAGCCTAACATCCCATGTGTGGCAAAACAATCATATGACTGAGTACTGTAAAGATGTACAAGCTTTGAGCCAAGATTCAACATGTTCAGCAAACTCATTACATCTACACAATTAGCTGACACTTCTCTCCAAAGCAACTTACAGTGCTATACTTCTTATAACAGGTACTACAACAGGAGATGGGGTTCAAACCTGTGACCTCCAAGTTGCAAGACAACAGCTCTAACCACTATGCTACCTGCTGTCACAACAGGTTGATCTTGTTATTAAGCAGCAGCATTTGAACTTCTGTTGTATGTTTCAAAGTCTTATCTGGACTACTTAGTGACCAGCCCCAAAGAATGAGAATGTGAGTTGGCATCACTACTTAACTTAAACCATGAATACTTTCTAATTTTTGCTTTGTTCTCAGCTAAAAGCACAGGCGGTCCCCAAGTTACGACGGGTTGACTTGAGATTTTTTGACTTTACGATGGTGCAATAGTCTTCGGTGGGCTCACCACCTGCCGGAGAAACCATAAGGGGCCGGTGCATTGTGATTTGGGCGGTGGTCGGGGCCGAGTGCCCGGCCGACCCAAACCTCGGGCGCCAACTCTGGTTTTTGGGACTTGGAATGTCACCTCACTGGCGGGGAAGGAGCCTGAGCTGGTGCGGGAAGTTGAGAGATACCGTCTAGATATAGTCGGGCTCACTTCCACTCACAGCTTGGGTTCTGGAACCACTCTACTCGATCGAGGGTGGACTCTCCACTATTCTGGCGTTGCGCAAGGTGAGAGGCGGCGGGCTGGTGTGGGCTTATTAATAGCCCCCCAGTTCAGCCGCCATGTGTTGGAGTCTACCCCGGTGAATGAGAGGGTCATCTCCCTACGCCTTCGGGTCAGGGAACGGTCTCTCACTGTCGTTTGTGCTTATGCGCCTAGCGGCAGTGTAGAGTACCCGGCCTTTTTAGAGTCCCTGGGGGGCGTGCCGGAAAGCGCTCCCACTGGGGACTCTGTCGTTCTACTGGGGGACTTTAACGCCCACGTGGGCAGCGACAGTGATACCTGGAGGGGCGTGATTGGGAGGAACGGCCTCCCTGATCTGAACCCGAGCGGTGAGTTGTTATTGGATTTCTGTGCTAGTCGCGGTTTATCCATAACGAACACCATGTTCATGCATAAGGGTGTCCACCAGTGCACTTGGCACCAGGACACCCTAGGTCGGAGGTCGATGATCGACTTTGTAGTCGTTTCTTCTGACCTTCGGCCATATGTCTTGGACACTCGGGTGAAGAGAGGGGCTGAGCTGTCAACTGATCACCACCTGGTGGTGAGTTGGATTCGATGGCGGGGGAAAAAGCTGGACAGACCTGGCAGGCCCAAACGCATAGTGAGGGTCTGTTGGGAACGTTTGGCGGAGGCCCCTGTCAGAGAGGTCTTCAACTCCCACCTCCGACAGAGCTTCAACCAGGTCCCGAGGGAGGTGGGGGACATTGAGTCTGAATGGACTATGTTCCGCTCCTCCATTGTCGGTGCGGCGATTCGGAGCTGCGGCCATAAGGTCTCCGGTGCCTGTCGCGGCGGCAATCCCCGAACACGGTGGTGGACACCGGAAGTAAGGGATGCCGTCAAGCTGAAGAAGGAGTTCTATCGGGCCTGGCTAGCTCATGGGACTCCTGAAGCAGCTGACAGGTACCGACGGGCCAAACGGAGCGCGGCTCTGGCAGTCGCCGCGGCAAAAACTCGGGCTTGGGAGGAGTTCGGTGAGGCCATGGAGGAAGACTTTCGGTCGGCCTCAAAGAGATTCTGGCAAACCGTCCGGCGACTCAGAGGGGGGAAGCGGTGTTCCACGAACACTGTTTACAGTGGAAGTGGTGCGCTGCTGACCTCAGCTGAGGATGTTCTCGGGCGGTGGAAGGAGTACTTTGAGGATCTCCTCAATCCCTCCGACACGCCTTCCGTAGAGGAAGCTGAGGCTGGGGACTTGGAGGGGGACTCGTCCATTACCCTGGCTGAAGTTGCTGAGGTAGTCAAAAAACTCCTCGGTGGCAAGGCTCCGGGGGTGGATGAGATCCGCCCCGAGTTTCTCAAGTCTCTGGATGTTGTGGGGCTGTCTTGGCTGACACGCCTCTGCAGCATCGCGTGGAGTTCGGGAACGGTGCCTCTGGACTGGCAGACCGGGGTGGTGGTCCCTCTTTTTAAGAAGGGGGACCGGAGATTGTGTTCCAACTACAGGGGGATCACACTCCTTAGCCTCCCTGGGAAAGTCTATGCCAGGGTACTGGAAAGGAGAATCCGACCGATAGTCGAACCTCGGATTCAGGAGGAGCAATGCGGTTTTCGCCCTGGCCGTGGAACACTGGACCAGCTCTATACCCTCACTAGGGTGTTGGAGGGTTCGTGGGAGTTTGCCCAACCAGTCCATATGTGTTTTGTGGACCTGGAGAAGGCATTCGACCGTGTCCCTCGTGGCATCCTGTGGGGGGTGCTTCGGGATTATGGGGTTCGGGGCTCGTTGCTACGGGCTGTTCGTTCCCTGTATGACCGGAGCAGGAGCTTGGTTCGCATTGCCGGCAGTAAGTCAGACCTGTTCCCGGTGCATGTTGGACTCCGCCAGGGCTGCCCTTTGTCACCGATTCTGTTCATTATTTTTATGGACAGAATTTCTAGGCGCAGTCAGGGAACGGAGGGTGTCTGTTTTGGTGGCCGCGAGATCTCGTCTCTGCTTTTTGCGGACGATGTGGTCCTGTTGGCTTCATCGAATCAAGACTTGCAGCGTGCACTGGGGAGGTTTGCAGCCGAGTGCGAAGCGGCGGGGATGAGAATCAGCACCTCCAAATCCGAGGCCATGGTTCTCAGTCGGAAAAAGGTGGATTGCTCCCTCCGGGTTAGGGGGGAGTTACTCCCTCAAGTGGAGGAGTTTAAGTATCTTGGGGTCTTGTTCACGAGTGAGGGAAAAATGGAGCGGCAGGTTGACAGGCGGATCGGTGCGGCGTCCGCAGTAATGCGGTCATTGTACCGGTCTGTTGTGGTGAAGAGGGAGCTGAGTCGTAAGGCGAAACTCTCAATTTACCGGTCAATCTACGTTCCTACCCTCACCTATGGTCATGAACTCTGGATCATGACCGAAAGAATGAGATCGCGGATACAAGCGGCAGAAATGAGTTTCCTCCGCAGAGTGGCTGGGCGCACCCTTAGGGATAGGGTGAGGAGCTCAGTCACCCGGGAGGAGCTTGGAGTAGAGCCGCTGCTCCTCCGCATCGAGAGGAGCCAGTTGAGGTGGCTCGGGCATCTGTTCCGGATGCCTCCTGGACGCCTCCCTGGGGAGGTGCTCCGGGCTTGTCCCACTGGGAGGAGGCCTCGGGGCAGACCCAGGACACGTTGGAGAGACTATGTCTCCCGGCTGGCCTGGGAACGCCTTGGGGTTCCCCCAGAGGAACTGGAGGAGGTGTGCGGGGAGAGGGAAGTCTGGAGTACTCTGCTCGGACTGCTGCCCCCGCGACCCGGCCCCGGATAAAAGCGGAGGAAGATGGATGGATGGATGGATGGTGCAATAGTGATACACATTCAGAAGAAACCGTACTTCAGATTTTGAATTTTGATTTTTCCCAGGCAAGCAATATACGGTATGATACCCTCTCGTGATGCTGGGCAGTGATCCACATATCCCAGCCATGCGGTCATTAGTGTAGACAACCAATACTCTACAGTGTTCTGTGTTGCTAGTGTTTTTCTGGATACCCCCCGTATCTATGTTGTGTTTTGTGCATCCATCATGTCTACGAAATGCCCATCTGTGTCTCCTGCTACTGGTGAGAAGAAGAAAAGGAGGGCAATTACTCTTGAGGAGAAACTCAAGATCATCGCCCAGCATGAAGGCGGCAAGCCGGTAATAGCCATTGCACGTGAACTTGGACTTTCGCAATCAACAATCTCAACCATCTTAAAGGATAAGAAGTGATGACGTTCAGTAGGTTAGATGTATTAAATGCATTTCCGACTTACAGTATTTTCAGCTTATGATGGGTTTATTGAAACATAATCCCATTTTAAGTCAGGGACCGTCTGTACACTAAAATATTTAGTGCTTTTAAACCTTTAAAGCTATTAGCCAATTACAAATTATGAGTGCTGAAACAGGACATATACTTAATGTAGCTCGAACTGTCCAATTCATCCAGCAGAGTGAACAATAAGAGCTAATTAATCACATGTTAATTTGTAACAAAAACTAGCACACACAGTTGGCTGCCAGGACCACATCTGACAGCTGATCTCCTGAAGTAACTCTACGCTAGTATTTGTGTGTATGTGTAGCTGGTGTGTGTCCGAATCGTTACCTGTGAATCATGACGGTTGTCATGCAGGTCATCAATGTGTGTTCTCTCGGGGCTCCAGCTGTCAGCTTTCTGGAACACCTGGGACCGTGATCCCACCCATGGCTGGCTCTCAGTCACACCTCCTCTTGGAGGTCTGTGAGAAGGGGCACACACATTGTTTGAGTGGGGGATACTGGTTATTGCATTGTCACAGCTCTCCTAGCAGCCACAAGATTTGATATTGCCCTGTGTGTTAACCTGACTGGTCTCTCCAGGCTATCCAGGCTAATTTATCTTCACTACAGGTTACAGTGTCATCCAGTTTACATTTCAGACTTGACAGAGATGTGCAGAAACAGAGCCAGAGAGACACAGAGAGATATCCAGAAGGATGCAGAGGGATAGATGCAGAAACATACAGTACATTAAGGGGAAAGGAAAGATAATAGGACAGAAGAGAACTTACAAGTTAATAATAGGCTCCTGATGTGTTTCTGGGAGGCGGACAACTCCCTGCCCACCGTCCTGGGCTGGAGAAGGGGGCTCCATACGCTGAAACATTAATGGCGTTCGATTCTGTGTAAGATACAACATGGCCTGCAGCTGGTATCAGACAGACTAATGGGAAATGGGATCACAACATCCAGAGTACAAATGAGGGGTTCCAGCAAAGGTCCACTGCAAGGAATTCAGTGAATTGGAGTCTTGTTGGTCTCACTAGTTTCTGTGCCACTGAAAATGGAATCTTTGGGACTGTGCTGTTATGTCTGCATCAACAATTAATAGAATTTTTGTATACCACAAAAGAATCACATTTAGAGGTTTATAGCCACAGTAAGTCTGTGGAGAAATTCAAAACAGATTCCATAACCTTTTGTTGCTTAAGCTGGTTGAGCAACTGTGATAGTTAAAATAAGACACAAGGGCAAAACTAGTCACTATGCATCTGGCCTTTCTTTTTTGCAAAATAATGGCCAACAGATTAAATTTTCTTTTGCACCAGAGCAAGAAGCCTCAAAGAATGGTTATAACATATTTCTATCAGGGCAATAACAGGTACCATAACTCTTTTAGTGAAATCAGCTTATTTTCTAGCAGCTGCAGTATTTGCCTTCCTAAATCCCTTCTGAAGGATAAAGGAACATTACTGTTGCATTATCTGTCAGTAAAACAATTAATGAACCAGTTCATCTACATTAATTTCTCATGCTGACAGTTTTTTCAGAGCAGTACAATTTAAGTAATCAGTGACTCTCAGCATTCTTTAGAGTTTACGATATTTTCTGTAGATCTTAACTTATTATTAAACAAAACAAAACAAAAAAAAAAAAAATCAGGAATGACAAATTAGCCTTGAAACTCTAGAGTTATACACTAGAAGTAGCAGAAGCCCCCTCACAGTAATTATAATCCTGAAAGTACACAGTACTATGCCTCTAACCCAGCTAAAGCAAAACCCTGAACATAGCAACCCCTGGATCTCAGGAGTTCAGTGGCTACACAAGGAGAACCAGCTAGATCAAAGTCCAGAGAAGACTCAACACTCAAAGTCCAGAAGTTGTTGAACAAGTGTGCAGGGAGAGAAAAAAAATGGTTAAAACATTCACAGTCATTATTGATTGACAAATCATTTGAAGAACTTATCAAAGTTGAAAATAGTTCTAGGTTGAGCATTGACTCCCCCCCACCATGCCCCCCAATCCTTCTAAAGATATTGAGAGGTAAGAGCCTGGAATAATACAGCACATTTTTGCATTATGTAGACAGCAAGAGACACACAAATACATACATATAAAGAAATCAAGAAAAAAGGAAAAAGATAAGCAGAAACAGGAGAAGAGCAGCAAAAAAAGGACTATATCTTACAGAGATGCACAGCAGACTTAAACTGGAAACAAAAAACTGAGACAGCAAAATGTTGTAAGAAGATGCTCATCAGAGAAAAATAAATAAAGTTTAGAGGTTCAGATGCATACAGGAATAATTTCAGGTGTTGAGAGGGCTTGTGTATACCTGCTGACTTTGACTTGGTATAGAACAAGACCTCATGCTTTTCATTCATCTGCTTAATCCATATCCACAAGTTCTGGACAATACTTTACAAAACCTAGCACTAGCTGTGCAGCCACCCTGGTTTCAAACCTAAATCCTGTTATGTCTATTAACGCAAATCTTCACAGTTTCAATGAATATACAATTGTTGCACCTCAGGTATCCCCAGTGTTTATAAGATAAACATTTGTATTTGCAGTGTTCACGACTGCTGTCCTCAAGGGTGAAAAAAGAAAACGAGATGGCTTTGGTTGAAAAAAGTGTGGAACAGGCTAAATATCTACTGTCAGTATCAGTGTGGTGTTTCTGATGTGGGAATATCATGGACATTCTGCGAGTAGAGTTCAATTTTCAGCAGGTATTATCAAAAATGACACAACCCATTTACACTAGATCTTAAAGGAACAGGTGTGTTTTTTGGACAGTTAGACAGTAGCATAGATCATACTGTGCAACTCTTCAGAAATTAATTATGATTACAGTGATGTGTCAAACTTACTTTTTTTGAGTGCCAGTTTATTTTAAAAATAAACATATGAATGCATTTTACAGCTAATTTACCTGTAAATACCAGTGCATCTGGTACATACCGTTTGGAAAAGAGCACTAGCTGAATTCTTTGTGGGAAGCCACCTGAAGTTTTAATTTGAGAGTATACACAAATTCTTATGTTGTAAAAATCATAATATTTACATGTATACAGTACTGTGCAAAAGTCTTAGGCCCACTAATCTCAGGACAAGGAAAATGGAAAAACTATAATGACGGCACAAACAACAGTGTGGTTTGGGGGGGTTTTCTAGTGCTCTAGTGCTAACCTGCATGTTAGCAGTGAGAAAACAAAGGAGATATGTTTGTTTGGCTCCATTAATGATAGACTAGCAGTTGAATAACTCACATACACTGCCTGAACCCATACGGGATTGTAGGGAGCCGGAGCCCAACCCAGCAACACAGTGTGTAAGGCTGGAGGGGGAGGGGACACACCCAGGATGGGACACCCAGGATGGGACACCCAGGCACCCCAAGCGGGACTCGAACCCCAGACCGACTGGGGAGCAGGACCTGAGCCAACCCACTGCACCCCCCCTTGAAAAACTCAGTCACCTGTAAAGATGCTGAGGATGCACATAGGGCATAAAACCTGTGGTGAATGGAAAGGTGGTTTTGCTGAAGATATTTCAAGATTTAGAGCAACTGGGAAGAATATGAAAATGAAAAAAGTTCCAAATCCACAGTATGATTTTATTTACCCTGTTAGCTTTGGAAAGTTCATGAAATTGAAGAAGAGCTGGTGATACATATGTGTATCTATTAGTGCAGGTGATCTTTTGTATATGCATTTATTAAAGTTTTTTAGCATTGTTTCATTGAACAATAACTAATCCCAGCAAGTTAGAACTCTCTTATAATGTAGATGGATCTCACATCTGCATATATACAGTACCAGTCAAAAATCTGACAACACCTACATGAAATCAGACTCGCAGGAAAAAATACAGAAACTGGATGTTTCAGGGGAAGCGGACCAACGTCTCCAAATGTGAAATATCTGGACCCAATCATTGAATATTTGTAAGACACGTAAAAAGTGAACACATGAGTTGTGGCTGTGTAGCTCCTAATATCCAATATGGAGGAGAGTTTCATGGTCCATAGCAATCACAGCACACTTCAGAGATGTGTGTTACAGCTTGTTTGTTACTTCCTCATTTTTCAATGATCAGAAACACACCACACAAGAGTTTAAGTACTATCTGGCCAAGAAGACAACTGAAGGAAAACTCAAACTAATGACCTAGAGGAAAAACATTGTCATTTATGAACAAACTATCTTCCAGCAACTGCACTCAAATGTATAACTGGTACTGTATACTTCTCAGTTTTTTCAATGGTCAGATTTGTAGTTGGGGTCAGACAGGTCTTTTACAAAAATTACTCTTGGGTTTGTCCCCAAGCCTCTCCTTGAAACCCCACATAGGATTAATCAAGTATGAATAAATATAGATTTGTCCACCTACTTCTACTTCAGCTTATGCAGAGCTCTCACGAGGCTCTCTACATTCACTACTGCCTTCAAAACTGCCTGACCAAAGAACCTTGGAAACACCTTTGCCGGTGAAGCTTATTTGACTGTGCAAGATTGCTTTGCTTGCCTTGCATCCAAGTATTTTGCAGTAATGGAGACAGGCTCTTGGCTGTTTGATCTGGGGTATCTGGACTTTTACTGAGCACTCTACATAACAGCAATAGGTAAAGGTATGAAGCTAAGCAGGAAATGGAGTAGGAAGGTTTAGAGGGAGGGGAATGGAGTAAAGGTTTGTTTTTGTGTGGTTCAGATGGGCTTTGCTCTAGATATCCAGTTACTTGACATCCAAAGCTATACTCATCCTACATATATCTCTTGATTGAGACCTTGCACAAAACCACAGAGTACAGGGAAATGAAAAGAAGTAAAAAGGCTTGGTACCTCAAAGCTGGTTTCTAAATTGTTCTTCTTTACTAAATACATACATAAATAAAAGGAGTGTATAAGCTGAGCTCCATATTTACAGGTTATACAAAGAAGAAGAAACGGATAATGTACAGGAACATTTACAGTATTTCACACACACACACACACACATTGTCTGAACCACTTGTCCCATACGGGGTCACGGGGAACCTTTCATTCCCTTATAAGCAAGGTAAGGTGAAGGTTCAGAAATGGAGGCTCTATAAGAGGGCAACAGTCCATGGAATAATACAGCAAAACAGAAGAGGGAAGGGGAGGTGCAGGGACTGTGTGTTAGGAGGCTAGCATGGAGGCATGGCTGGTTCACTGAAGCTAAGAGGAGCTGTGACGAGGCATGTCTCCTCAGCCAGCAGCCCAAACAGGTTCTGTCTGCAAATGGTATGTGACTGTGTCCTGCTCAGAAGTAGCCACTATTGTTCACTAGTATTTGACACTCTGCTCCTTGGTTTCTGCTTTAATGGTGTCATAGCCAGGCTGTGGGTTGGTTTAGGTCATTTATCTGAGAAATTAGATAGCAGAAATGTATGCTGGGAGGGGGTGCTTGTTGTCACAGCAGCTCTAGCAGCAGGAGGAAATTTGCTGAATGCAGGGATTGTGGTAGCATTCCTAGCATTGCTAGGCCAGTACCTGCTCCTCACGGAGTGCCTGAAGCTTTTTGGCTTTACTCTGCCGGTAATACTCCATGATCATCATGGCAGCGTAGATCTTCCCTACTGTCAGGTCAGTTGCTGGTGAAAGGAAGGATAAATTAATGGGATGGGGACATAGGAGGTCATATATAAAATAGTGGATACAGAACCAGCGGTCTTTACATGAGGAGATTTATTTAAAAAAAAAAAAATACAGAGAATATATAGTCTGAAAAGTCTTAATATTAATTGCATCTGAGTGCACTGAGATTATGAGGTTTTTTTACATACTGTCAGCTTCTGAGATATGCTTATATGAGTGACGAGAATTTTACTTAACTTCAAGGACTTTCTTTTAATCCCTACTTCAGCTTACGAGGCATTTCTTTGAGTTTACATGGGTTGAGTTTGTATTTCCTGCTCATCCCAACATCTGAACAGCATGAGGCATTTAAATTAGCATTTATTAGTTTATGACTTTTCTCTAAAGCCACTCACAATGATTATTAACTAGTATTTTAACTGTCACCTTTATCCAAGGTAATTTACAGCAATACAATATAGTCATGATCTGGATATAGTAATGGGTGGAGCTCACAAATGTATAAAAACATGGGAAAAGGTTTTACCATAGCAGGCTGATCAGAAGGTACTGTGCAGTGTGTGAGGCCGGCAGAGACGAGCTATCCTGTAGCGATCAATTGACTGAATGGACAAATCTTTCAGTAATTTACCCTTGTGCGGGGTGACCAGCAGGTCCAAGGTCTTTTGAGAGAGATTGGGCCAGATTGCCATCATCTCCTTCCGCAACTCGGCATCCATCTGGTGTTTGTCTGCACCTCCTGTGCAGGTGTATTGTAACACACAGCACAGAGACACACACGCACATGTGCACACAAACAAAAGGAGAACACGAACACGTGCAGACATACAATACATACAAGGAAAGAAATGTCAGAAATGTTACAGGTACAATTCATTTACAAAAAGACCTAAACGCAGTTAAACTCATATTTATTAATAACTTTTTGTGCAAACTGACTCTATTATGAAGGCCTACCAAAAACCTCAAGACTAAAGCAAACATTTATATTTCTGACAGTCACCATCTGTGTGAAAACAACAGAAAGCCTTTGACAGCTTTAGGTAAATAAGCCTGAAGCCAAAACTTCTACAATGTTGGTCAGTTGGACTGATGTTCTTTTGTGTCACTTCGTACATGTTGCATGCAACACTTTCTCATCTAGTCAGAAAAACTAGGATGGTGTCAAATTTAGGACCTCACCAAGCTGGTATTAAAATAGTTTTACAAAAACTATTTTCATAAAATTATCTATTCATAGGAGAAAGTCTGTCTATACCTAGAAAACCCTATGTATAGAAGTTGTGTGAAAGCCTCACCAGCCAAATGCTTACACTTCCAAAGGAGAGTTTGTGCTTCTTCTTAGGACAACCGGTGAGGATGTATTGGCTCAGACAAGATGATTGATGGCAACCTTTAATTCTCATTTGCAATACTGTAATATTTGTCAGTGGGATGGACAGCTGAACAAGCATATGAAGGTGCCATGATCACTAACAGCTATAGACAGAGTTGTAGAAGTTAGTTTGCATACTGATTCTGTGTTGGCATAGTTGCACAGTATACGGACAATTCTATTGACAAATATGCAGAATGTCAACGAAATATTCACAAAGGACTGATAAATGCCTGGACACACTTCTATAAGGCAAAATGATGAAGCTAAGATGTTTACGTACCCTTGGCTATCTTGATATCCAGCGCTGTTCGGATTAAGGCCATGAGGGTGGAGTTGAAATGAACTGTGTTGTCATCTGCAACTGGCAGATCCATCCGTAGCAGTCTCTGTGGAAAGTCAATCAAGGAGGGTGAGAGGAGGTATCTTTGATAGTCTGAGTGCTGTGGTCTGAACCTCAAAGAAGGGAGGGAAGAACAAGGGAGAAGAGGAGGGGGAGCTCTATAGATTTTTGCCTTAGTCAATCTGCAAGTGTGCTTGGAATGATTTTACATGCTTCGGATCTGAATCAACAACCTGAGCTATGAACATCACCAATCTTCTCTGCCATTACAAAATTTCACACGCTTCTGTTAAGAGCAGACCTGTTCCTTTGTGGTTCACAAGATGGTAAAGAAAGTTGTTTTAACCTTTTTTAACAACACTTGACACAAATGTTCTCTTTTTTCACACACAGTTTAAGGTGTGATTCTTTATTCTGCATATTTGCCTTTCAACCAAGTCACTTCAATCATTGAGTGTGTCTGTGAGGGCCTTGACTTACGCATTCATTACTCATCTGAACAAGTGGGACAAACTCCTGTTGTAATTAACTTCTTTCAATTTTCATGAACCACTTGTCTAATGTTGGGCTGTGGTGGCCTGGAGCTTATCCTGGAAGCATAAAACATGGTGCAGAGTGCATCCTGGATGGGGCAGTAGTTTATCCCAGGACAAGTATTTCATTTAGTTCAGTTAATAATAAACTGGCATTGTAAGCTGTTTCAGTAGGCTTGAGTTATAAATTTTAATGTAATCATTCAAGGTGACTTGTGTTTGATTGTACATCTGTATAAATACACCTTATTAATGTATATGCAATTCAGACACTGAGTTGTCATAATAAAGGACCTCACAGACATTTTGTGTCACTAATATGGCTATCAGAGTTTACAACACTTCAGGAGGGATATAAGTGGGTTGAAGGCTATAGCCATAGAGCACCCCCAAAAAGAGGTTCCCTGACTCTTCACAGAATTACTGCTCAGTCAAACTGACTGATAAACAGAAGAATAAAAACAGTGACCTACAAAAGCCTTTGTTTTTATCCTTCATTTACCATCCTCTGGTCTGCCGGAGCTGAGTGCTGAGTGCTCATAAACACACGGCTCTGGCATTTGCCCGATGTTCAATGCGTGAGGCACATGTGTCATCTCAGCACAAGATGCCATGTTCCACTGCCACAGCAACAAGCAAAACTATGAAGCAAAACCCTGCCAGGTCCCCATGCGGCATGCAGCATGCACGTACACTTTCACTAGCAGCAGTGCAAACATACACAGAAAGCATTACTGGTTTTGCTCTGTTACTTTTTTAGTTGTTATTAGTTGATCACACTAAGACTTATTTACTGCTATGCTAAAGAGATGGTGCTGTTCAGGTTCTCCGACCTCTCAATGCAAAACAGGTGCAGTCTACAGGATTAGATAAAAGATAAGCATTTGTAGGAAAAAGAAAATTAAACATTGACCAACCAGATTTGGGAAATATAGGCTGAGACAAAAAATGAAAATATGTTAGTTTATACTTTGAGATAGCATGACAAAAAGTGGACAAGGGTAATGTGCCATGAGTGACAAAATGGAAGAAGTACCAAGAAGTCATGGTAAAGAGAAAAGATGCAGAAAGAACTAAGTGAAGCAAATGAATCTACCACAGCAAGCTGGTCATGATCAGCTGATATGGATCCTATTGAAGCCTGAAATCTTTACTGCTTCAGCAGGAGAAAAGAAAACATGAGATGAGGATGGGGCTCCTGGATGGCATACAATACCACGGTTTGTCTCTGTCAGTCACAGATTTGGGATAGGGAGTAGCAGCGGACCAGGCGGAAACTATAAACTGAATTCAGAACACTTGCTGCAATGTAGCATGTGGGGTGACCATTCCAGAGAGTTGATACCTGATGAGGATCAGTTTTTATCCCTGTCCTACCCATGTGAAACCCTACAGTGCTTTGAGAAAGCAGCTGAAGAGAGAGCAAATGCAGAAAGTACCAGAAAGGCCCAAGGGGGTAATGTTACATTCTGCCATGGGTGAGCTAAATTGGAAATACACACCTGTATGCTACCCATTTCCAAAACATGTATGCATGGGTGAAGCATCTTTGAGCTCTCTTCTAACTTATAACAGCACTGTAACTGAGAAACAACATTATATTATAGTGCATACATTTTACTTGTAAAAGTACATTTGCTTGACTAGGTACATGAGTCATGATGAGAATAAAAACTGGAGAGCTAGTCCTTAACAAGGGGGCAGGCAACTATGACTGTAGGTAACGCTTAGATATGGGCCTTAACCGTGAAATATTATGACAAGAAAGGGGTAGTTGGAGGGGTAGCCCTGATATGAACTGGGAGAGAAAGAAGTAGAGTATGGCACTGCCGGGGGGGAAGGGGTGCATGCAAGGCAGAGGTACGAGAGACTGATTGCAGCATGCAGACTGGAGGGACCGGAAAAAATATTAAAACTGCATTGACACAAATAAACAAAGGACAGGTGAAAAAGTCAGTCCAGGGATTTCCTACCGAGTCGCTGCTTGTCAAGTGGAGACTCCTATTGAATAAAATAACTATTTTGCATGGCTGTTACTTTAACCAACATTAACATTTCTTATCAACTTCACAGTTGTCTCTTAAATTCCTACTATCAGAGTTTGCCTTTAGGCTTCGTCAGAGATCTTCTCTCTTAAGCATAAGTCTCATCCAGTCAAAAAGCGTAGTGTGTGTCCATAAATGTGTGCATGCGGGACTCTGGGTATACGAGAGAAAAAGAGAAAGAGAGAAACCCGGTCTGCTGTATACATGTAGAACTTTGTTTGAGATTGCCATCCGCAGGAAAGGGAGTAGCGGAGGACTGAAGACATACACCCCAAACCCAGCCCCTCTGCGTTTGCACAGCTGCAGTTGTAGGCATAATCGTCTGAATGCATAATACTGGTGCGCACATGTGGCACCAATGCACCTTATGTGACTACCTACATTGCAGTCTCTGTCAGAGATTTGTGAAGGAGTTGGCATTCTGCAGTCAGTATTACAATACAGTACATACAGTACATTACTGTTCTTAATGCTCTGGAAAGGTTACACAGAGAACCTCTAAAGAATACATTAAAGATAACTTTAATGTATTTTTATGGTTTTGAAAGGAAGCAGTTCTTCGTTATAGCTACTGCTTCATATTAGTTTATGCATCTTATCAGGCATTGCCCTGCATTACATGCACCTGTCTCAGCCTTCCTAAGAGGCTGTGACCAATGTGTGAGCAAGAGGGCTGTGGCAGTGTGTGGCGCAGAGGAGTGGTCAAATTCCTCCGTTCCCCACCCTCCCAGAGGACAGGCTTGCTGGGCAACCAAAACCCATACACAATATCGGCTTGCGGTCCCCCACGCACGCCCCCTTTCCGTCAAATCAAAACGACACACCAACACTACAGACACAGCGCCGCCCCCCTCGGGGTCCTTCTACCTTGTAGGCAACCAGTGCTGGGCACTTCCTCCCCAGGCCTAATGGTGGAGACATGTGCCTGAGCATGTGATACATATCACAGTAACTGATCCTGCCGCTGCCAGGGACCGGACACAATGGGGAAATACAGCAGACATGGGGAGAAGTACATGGGATAAAAATAAAAGGAACAAACATCAAAATAAGAAGGGAGAAGGAAAGGAAGAAACAGGGTTACTTTTTTTTGGCTGGTCACGTCAGGGAGAGATTAAAAAGGTTGATCTGATTGGATCTAATGGTTCTGCACAAAGGGGTGAGAAAAGGGGGTGTTATTCGGTGTTAAAACAATTCTATGCAAGTTGGACCTGTTGCATAGAACAGCAGGGGGCTTTCAACAGGCAAAAAGCTCCACTACTTGTTGGTTCCAAAGCAGTTATGTCAATGCAGTTTCATCCCCCCCCTCCCTGAACTCTCCCAGAACAATGCACGTGAATGTACCAACTGTTCCTAGCCATGGCTAAACAGCAAGCAAAAAAACAAGATGGTGGAATTTTGAAACTGTGGATTTTTTTAATCGTTCAGTGGTGCACTTCATGCTTCTTTAGGTGGTTGCATTGTCCTGCACATTCTCGTTTCATATCAGAATGGAACAGAAATGGTGAAAAACAAATGATAATAAAAAAATTGCGACATTCATTCCAGTTTCGATGCTAGCAGGTGGTTAAGGTTTTAGTGAAGTTCAAACCTTGCAGGCCACCCTATGGGGACATTTCTTGCCTAAGCCCAGAGGGGGGGAGATTACTCGCAATAAACTGTACATATCCTTATAATGAATGCGCCCGCTGAAAGAAGAATACAGGAAGTTAGAGCAGACAACAAGGAGCAGGGAAAAAAGAAAAAAGATCAATTGTAAGACATCCCCCCAATCAGGTCCCAGTGCTCTTCCCTTCAGTGCTTGGTGTGTGCACCTCCTGATCTACAAATTAGCTTACATTTAGGCTCTTTAGGCTCCACTGACTCCTTAACTCATGAACATAAATAGGACAAGAAGTCTATTTGTAATTTTCCAATTTGTTTGATTTGTTTGTCCCTTGACTGATTTTTGAGTTAGATTCTGTAAAAACCTTCTATGTGTCATGTCACGCCCTCAGCCAGCGGCCAATCAACGACACCCTGGAAGCACATTGACACAGAACCTCCCATAAGAAACTGCAGCAACCTTCTCCTATACTTCCTGTTTGTATTTTCTGGCTCTGTTTCTTGGACTGTCTCTGGATCACGAGTATTTTTACCTCCCTTGACTGATGCATACTTCGCATACTTCTCCCGTAAGCTGTCCCAGACCGAGAGAAACCACAACATCGGCAACAGGGAGTTGCTGGCCATTAAACTGGCACTAGAGGAGTGGAGACACTGATTAGAGGGGGCTACCCATCCCTTCCTGGTTTTGACTGATCATAGGAACCTGGAGTACCTTTGTCAGGCCCGCAGACTGAATCCTTTCCAAGCTCGCCGGGCTCTGTTCTGTACCCAGTTTGACTTCACGGTGTCCTACCGCCCAGGCTACAAGAACACTAAGGCTGATGCACTGTCACGATTCCATGACCCAGACCCCACTCCTGATGCACCTGAACTGATTTTAACCCCCACACCACATGGTAGCTCCAGTCCGGTGGCAATTCTTCCAAGAGCTGCAGGAGGCCCAGGCAGCTGAATCAGAGCCTGCAGACAAGTCAGCAGGTAAGGAGTACCTGCCTATCAGCACGAGGATGTCCTTGTTGCGGTGGGCCCACGATTCAACTGCTGCAGGCCACCCAGGTGTCCGCAGGACCTTCCCGCTTGTACAGGGACGTTTTGGTAGCCTTCAATGACGGACGACATGCACGAGTATGTGGAGACCTGCACTACTTGTGCCCAGTCTAAAGCCCTGACTCCGAAGCCTGAGGGACTACTGGAACCCCTGCCTGTACCCTTATGCCCATGGTTACACATCCTGGTGGATTTCCTGGTGGACCCTCCCCCGTTCGAGGGTAAGACAACCATCTTCACCATTGTGGCTCGGTTTTCAAAGACATGTCAACTTATTGCCTTCCCCAAGATGCCTACGCCCTGGGAAACTGCCGAGGTGCTATTTCAGCAGGTTTCTTGACTGTTCGGGTTGCCTGAAGACATCATGTCAGACACGGGAGCCCAGTTCACGTCCAGAGTTTGGAAGGCCTTTTGGGACAAACTTCGGGTCCAGGTAAGCCTCACTTCGGGGTATCACCCCCAGGCCAATGGTCAAGTAGAGAGACTGCAGCAGGATATTTCCAGGTACCACCGGTTATACTGTGTGCTGAAACAGCACCAGTGGGCCCAATACCTACTGTCACGCCCTCATCCAGCAGCCAATCAATGATACCTGTGGCTGCCCTTGGAAGCACAGCATAAAAAGGTGCCCCAGAAGCATCTTGATGCAGAACCTCCCATGAGAAACTGCAGAGACCTTCTCCTATGCTTCCTGTTTATATTTTCTGGCTCTGTTTCTTGGACTGTCTCTGCATCAAGAGTATTGTTACCTCCCTTGACCGATGTTTGCCCAATCGTCCGACCTTTGCCTGAACCCAGACCCTCCTTAAGTCCAGCCTTGCAAGTAAACTCTGTAAATCTGTACTTGTGTCAGTCGCTTATTCTGGACCCCGCCATGACACTACACATCTAAAATAAAAAAAAACACTAAGTTCTTTGAATGTTTCAATAAACTGCAAGCTGCCTTAAAATTAATGCTAATTTAAAATGACAAATTAAAAAAAATGTTGCCTCCAGAAACTCCAAGTGTTCAAATCCAACTGTAGGCCAATTTATCTCAAAAATGTGCGAAATTTTTCATCTTGTTTTTGATCACTAACATTGAGAATAACCAGATGAGTTGCGTGAAAGTGGTCCCACAGTCCTGTTCTGTTTGGGTGAGATGTACTTACACCTATCAAGTCAATGTGTAAATACATATCACTCTCTTCTCTGTGAACACAATTTTGACGATGAGTGAAGAAAATGTAGTTAAAACCAGATAAACTGGGAACTGTAAATATCTTCAAAAATGAGTAACTTGACAGTGTGAAACAGGAGCCAGTACAATAAATAAACTATTGCTGAAATCAAATTCTGTTATTTTCTCTTCTCCATTTCTTCTCATTATTGCTTCAGCTCTATATCTGAAACTCCCGATTCTATATCTGTCCTACCCTGTGGTGTTTTAAAGTTTCCTACTGGGAATGGTATCAAGATTAATTGTTTACACAAAATTTTTGACAAAATGGAAAATCCAGATAGAGTCTTCTACCATACTTAAATATACATATTTAAAGGACATTGTGAAAGGAAACAGACAGGAGTAGAAGTAGGGACAAATGAAGGAACAGACCCAAACCATTGTGCCTCAACACTTAAGTTTTCTGCTAATTCTCTTACACATACATATACAAACTCATGACAGAGAACAGCACAATGCCATTCTCAGTTTCTGGGGAAATCTGGAGGATCCATGGGCCAAGAGACTGATGGATGGCTTATACCTAATGAGGGCAACCAGGGGCTCTGCCTTATTTTCCTAGTTGCCCTGTATCCATCTTTCATGGGTGTCCCCAGGGATGAGGGTGTCATACATGCATGTTGCACATGGTAACTGAGAGACTATGTGTGTATGTGTGCGTGAGACCCATGAACCCATCACACCCACTTACCCTGATGGCATGGTGTAAAAGTGAATTGATCTAAATGTGACTTCTGGGTTTTGAACAATTTCAGAGCATGTTTGCTTCCTTGAGCCTCTCTTTGCGTGTCTGTCTAAGCCTTGATATTTCCTTACCAAGCAGCTGGGTCATACTCGGCCCAAATCCTGACATACTCGTCCAAGTGGTGAGGTCCCAGGATAGAGGAGTCTCGAGTCAGGTATTCAAAATTATCCATGATGACAGCAACAAACAAATTCAGCATCTGCACAGATGTATGCAGGAGAAAATGAGAACCAGCCAGCCTGTCATTAAAAAATTTTGTGTCAGACCAGACTGACAAGAGCTGTATAGATAACAAAGAGGTCCTCACCAAGAAAGAGCAGAGGAAGATGAAGGAGACAAAGTAAACATAGGCAAACTCGCTGCCACATTCAGATTCCTTGTTGCCAGAGCGGGGGTCACAGTCTTTCTCCCCCAGACAGGCAAGCATGATTTCATGCCATGCCTCTCCTGTTGCACTCCTGTTCCACAAAGCCAAAGCAGTGTTACTGGGAATGTGCTCTTATGGTAAGGGTGATGTAAAAGGGCAGAAAATAGCATAGTGGGATTTTGGTTCATGTTAAAGTTCTCCTGCTGTAGCAGGCTTATGAACATGACTTACTCGAGTACAACATTAGCATTGTATACAATAAAACACTAATCATAAAAATTTGCTGAAAAACATACAGGTGCCTGGACAAACCTGAAGAGCAGCATGAGGGCCATTACAAAGGTCCTGAAGTTGTTGTGTGTATTGATGGCATTATCTCTGTTATCATCAATTGCTAGGTTCCCAAACAGCTGCAGATGAACAGCACCATCAAAATTCTGCATCTTTCTCAATGCTAGTATTGTTATGTTTTCAAAATTCACAAACTAAAAAGGTAATCACATCATATGGTATATGCATCTCTTTTGCCTTTTAGAATTTGCACTAGCTGCATGTCTTAGGATTTAAATTAACTATTCACTTACCTGCATGCCAATGATGGCATAGATGAAGAACAGCATGGCAATGAGCAGACACACATATGGCAGTGCCTACACCGACAAATGTGCAAATGCAGCACATAAGCAAGTGCAAAGCATTTCTTATTTTTGATTATGAAAAACAAAACAATCTGTGAGGTTTTTTGAGGACTACAAAAACATCCAACAACAGTACTTTATGGCACTATCTACAGGCTTGCTTGAATATGAATGCTGAGGCCACCCTGCTCAAGACAAGTGGTTATTGAAATTTGATGAATAATAATTAGTATTATTTATCTGATGTCTTTGTCTAAGACCTAAAGTGTCAGGTTTGCATAATTTTGTTTTAAACGATAGTTTCTTTGATTGCTCATTGTATCCTTGGTGTTTTTGGGTGTGCGAATGTTTAAGTACCTTGAACGACTGGACAAAGGTCCACAGCAGGATGCGTATGGTCTCGCCCTGCCGCAGCAGCTTTATGAGACGAGCTGCTCTGAAGAGCCGCAAGAAACTTAGGTTGATGAAATTTGTCTACAACACGCAAGCATATGATCCCAGAAAACAGATAATCACAGAAAGGAATGGAGAGAGGAAGAAAAAGTGCATAAAGAAGGAAAAGGCAATGCAGATAGTATGGGACCAAAAGTGTAATGGGGAAAAAATGGGAGAAAGAGAAAAGATACATTGTCAGATTTAAGATACAGATCACTCAAAAGCTCTCCTTAAAAACAGAAAAGTTAAACTAAGCAAAGAAAGGGACATTTTAAAAAATGACGAATAAGTGGTTTAAATATTAAAAAGACAAAAGACAACAGATTTCATAAATAAAAACTATAAACCTATATCAAAAGAGGGCAACAAAACACAAAAATTCAGAAAATCTAACAATCGTCATCCAATTGAGTACATAAAGCATAAAATCTTTTTTCCTTTAACAACAACCAAATGCACTGATCTTTAGGAACAAGCATGCCATACGATATGGAGTCTGCTCACAACATTTCAATATGGTGTGCACATAGGGGCTGATTTCCATGTGCATGTGACGCTCCATGTACCCATTATTGTTGATGAATGGAGAAATGAGGACTCAAAGCTGTAGTAGTGCTGGGATCGCTGCCTGGCTTCATAAAGCCATTGAATTAAATTGATTGCCCCCCTGCTGATCATTTTAATTAAGGAAAACCAATAAATGCACAGTGTTCCTTTGCTAAAAAACATGGTTTAAACATAGTGTTAAATTCCGAAGTTCCTCCACAGATGATATTCCATTCACATAATTAGCTAAAATAGCGAATTACATCATTTTTTTCAGCCTAAAATTCTAATTAATTTCATTCTATAACATTCGACGTTAACCACTTTTGTATTTTAAGGGTTAGATAACTAAATACAAACCTAACTGGGAAGCTAACTTACTCACTCTTTTTGTTAGGAAAATACAGGTAGTCCCCAACATACAACCCATCGAAAGTTGAAAATATCATAAATCGAAAATGCATTTAATACACCTAACTGAACATCATAGCCTAGCATATGTGCAATGGACATTACGGGCTTGCCCCCTTCATGCAGAGCAATTATCTTGGGTTTCTCCTCAAGAGTAATTGCCCTCCTCTTCTTTTTCCCACCAGTAGCAGGAGACACAGATGGGTGTTTCTGTGACATTATGGATAAACAAAGCACAACGCAGACACAGTGGGGTATCTGTATAGCGACTGCGTGTCAGACTGGAAGATGCAGATCGCTGCCGCTGCCCAGCATTACAAGAGATTATCGGCTTTGACTGGGAAAAAATTGAAATTCATAATTTGAAGTACGGTTTCTACTGAATGTCTGTCGCCAGTTCACCATTATAAAGTTGAAAAAAATTGTAAGTCGAATCATCGTAGGTCGGCGACCACCTGTATAACAGAAAAATCAAAATCCTAAACTGGACAGAGGGAAAATCAGAATGCTGTCATTAATTGTATTGCTGTACCAAAACGAATAAAATATTTTTTTTTTGTAAAGGTAGGCTGCCTATTACCAATGACGATAATGCTTGAATAAAGCTACATGCAGTAAGCCAGCTTGATACACAGATGATACAGTACATTCAGAAAGTATTCAGATCCCTTCACTTTTTTTTTTTTTTTTTTAACATTTTTTAAATTCATTTTTTTTCCCCTGTCACTCTATAGTCAATACTTCATAAGGACAAAGAAAAAAAAACAGGATTTTAGAAACTTTAGGTAATTTATTAAAAATAAAAATGAAATATCACACTGGCATACGTATTCATACCCTTTAGTTAGTACTTTGTTGAAGCACCTATGGCAGAGATTACAGTCTTGAGTTTTCTTGGGTATGATGTGACAAGCTATGCACACCTGGATTTTTGGATTTTCTGCCATTCCTCTCTGCAGATCATCTCAAGGTCTGCCGGGTTTGATGGGGATCATCGATGAACAGCTATTTTCAGGTCTCTCCAGAGATTTTCAATGGGATTCAAGTCCAGGCTCTACCTGGCCCACTCAAGGACATTAACAGAGTTGTCCCTAAGCCAGTCCTGTGTTGTCTTTGTGTTTAGGGTCATTGTCCTGTTGGAAGGTGAATCTTCTGAGGTCCAGAATGGTCTGGAGCAGGTTTTCTTCAAACAGGATCTCTGGAGCTCAGCCTGAGTGACACCTGGATACTTGGTCACCTCTCTTACAAAGGCCCTTCCGCCCCAATTGCTCAATTTGGCTGGGCAGCCAGCTCTACGAAGAGTCGTGGCTGTGCCATGGTTATGGAGGCCACCATGCTCTTAGGAAACTTCAATGCTGCAGAAAGTTTTTATAGCCTTTGCCAGATCTGTGGCGCTGCACAATCCTGTCTCTAAGCTCTGCAGACAATTCCTTTGACCTCATGACTTGGCTTTTGGTCTGATGCACATTGTCAACTGTGGGACCTACAGATAGGTGTGTGCCTTTCCAGATCATGTCCAATCAATTTACCACAGGTGGACTCCAAGTAAGATGAAAAACATCTTGAAGACGATTAATAGAAACGGGATGCACCTAAGGGGGGTGCGGTGGCGCAGTGGCGCAGTGGGTTGGACCGGGTCCTGCTCTCTAGTGGGTCTGGGGTTCGAGTCCCGCTTGAGGTGCCTTACGACAGCCTGGCATCCTGTCCTGGGTATGTCCCTTCCCCCTCCGGCCTTACGCCCTGTGTTGTCGGGTAGGCTCCGGTTCCCCGCAACCCCGTATGGGACAAGCAGTTCGGAAAGTGTGTGTTTGTGTGTGAATGCACCTAAGCAAAATTTCAAGTGTCATAGCAAAAGGTCTCAATACTTGTAACAATGTAATGTTTAAATTTATTTTTAAGAAATTAGCAAAAATTTACAAAATCCTGTTTTTGCTTTTTTATTATGTGGAACTGAGATTGATGAGGGGAAGAAGAATGTGATTTTAGTATGAGGTTGCAATGCAAAAAAAATCTGAAAAAAGTGAAAGGGTCTGAATACTTTCTGAATGCATGTAAACATATAACCTTTCAGGATGAAAACCTGTAAATCAATTGCTTAGCAAATTTGGTTTATTATATTTAAAATGTGATTTCACTTTTATTTATACAAGAAAATTTGAATAAAAATTGCAAAAACGTAACCCCATTCTTCTAATAAATTGGAAATTCCATTCCATAAGTCAATTTTTTTTCACATGACTTTTTTGTGATAGCATATGTATTATTGAAACATTTTTTGAGCTAATTATATCACACTAGGGGGTGCGGTGGTGCAGTGGGTTGGACCGGGTCCTCCTCTCTGGTGGGTTTGGGGTTCGAGTCCCCCTTGGGGTGCCTTGCGGCGGACTGGCGTCCCGTCCTGGGTGTGTCCCCTCCGCCCTGTGTTGCCGGGTAGGCTCCAGTTCTCCGCGACCCCGTATGGGACAAGCGGTTCAGAAAATGTGTGTGTGTGTGTGTGTATATATCACACTAAAAATGAAATGCAGCGGCTCCTGAACTTATGAAAATAATTGGGACTGGAAGTTCATTTGCAACTCTCAGTATCTGTGATTCAAAATTATTTTTAGCAACTATATCAGTCAGTAAAATTTTAATAGTAAAAACATCCCTCTCTTTATTCCCTGAGTCTGCAAAAACAGTATTTGAAAATTTGTAATACTGTCTGTTTACTGTCATATAAATTTAGTCTTTTTTTTTTTTTAACCTTGGTGTCATGCCCTCCACCTCGGCAACGAGTAAAACCTGCAGCTGACCAGGGTCCGGGCACATAAAAGGACATCCCGGAGCACAGGAAGATATGGAACCTTGTTCAGCCTCGCTCTTCGTGCTTGCTTCTCAGATTGTTTGCTTACCTTTTCCCTGACCTCCCTGCTCTTGCTCCTGTTCCTCGACCCTCCTTCTCCTGAATCTCCTAAAAACTCTTAATTTCCCTTGACCCATCGCCTGATCTTCGACTCAAGGTTTTCGGATTCTCCTCGTAACGACGTCTGCTCCTCGGTGACCTTTGCTAGTTTCCTAACCACGACTCTTGAATCATCCCCTCATCCTGTGCACCCCTGCACTGCACTTGGGTCTGATGACCCACTTCCCAGACAGAATCATGACACTTGGATACTTTTATTTTTTACACATAATTAATTTTTAGCAGTTCTTCAACTTGAAAATCAACCGTGGAAAATGGTAAATGAACCAGAAGAATGCACAAAAGCGTTCCAAAATACTGTTTGTAGACTCAATTTTTTTTGCCATCCCTCAGATAAAAGCAAGGAAATCTAGTGATGAACAGGAGTAGAACAGTGGGAGGAGCGTCACATGGATCTACAGTGAGCATGCAGTGTAACCAGGTGGGCAACAGAGCAAGCCACGAGAGAAGGTGAACCAAGAAGATAGAGTCATGCAGCTCAAGGTCCTGCTGCTGAATTTCTCAAATTTTGTCTAGAACATGCAGCATACAGCTTTGCAATACTCACACACTGAAGCTGATCATGGCCAAAACAAGAATGAAAAAAGTGTTTGACTTATCAGTGTTTTAGAAATTTTCACACTTTGGCTCTGTGTGGACATATAATTTCCAGACATTCCAATTGCAGGACATCATTTTATTTTATGTGCTAGTTGGGAGAGAAATCTCTGCAGTACTGTGTGTGCACTTATAATGTATTCTTATTGAAAAACTGATTTTTTTTCTGAGTAATGGGAATTGGTTAATTTACCAGACAAGGAAGTATCATGGCACAGTCTGGGATGTCATTAAGGGCAAAAAGGGATGTATCCAAAGGCTCATACTCCTAAAACCTTGGCAATAAATGATGCCTGGTGACTCTAACTGCCTCCATCAGAAAGTACTGGGTAGAAGGTACCTGGGCAATAACAAGATGAGAGGCTAGCACGAACATGGTGGAGTTTTTATTAGAGTTATTTACTGTTCCTATGTATGGCGAAGAATTGTCTAAAACATTGGTTTGGTAATTTGTACACTAGTGCAGCATTTTGTACTGTCAGATATTCCTAATACTCATACACTATAATATGTTTTTTTTTGCCACCCATATGTCAACGTGATGACAGCGTGTATTAGTGACTGCTTATTAATTTTCTAACATGTTCATGTATGTGTGTATGCATTCAACAAGCATAGCGGGCTCAAAGCTCACTATACAGAAGCACATGCACTGAGGTTATGCAAAGTAATGGATGCCTTGAAGCTCAAAAAATTACAAACTAACCAGATTCTACGCACAGATATTGCAAATAAATGCATTTTTTGGGGGGGGCAAGGAGAGTTTGTGGGATACACAGACCAGTTCATGGACGGACACATGAGTTTCATAGTGCATTTTGATTGGATGAATTTATCAGAAGGCGTAGATGCCAACAAAGTAGATTAAAGAAAGCATGTAAAAAGATAAAAAGATAAAAGAAATAATAATCATTATGTTCATACAAAATTATTCTAACAATGTAAACAGTGGATGCATTTCTTTTGATACAAAAATACTCCCATATAACAGCTAGACTCAAATGCAGCCTAAGCTACACCTAATACGGTATAAATGTAAATGTAAATGTAGCTTGTAGTAGATTCTGTAACCTGGTCTAGACCACTGCTACTGCTAAAGACATACATCATTCTTATTCAACTCATTCTCATTCTTATTCATTCTCATCAAACAGACCTAATTTGCCTGATTTTATGCTCAAGGGATACTGCATACACTGACATCACCCACAAATTAGTTACATCAGCTTAGTTGTTCAAAGACTGACCTTTGATAAAATATCTAGTTCTCACTGGATGCTTAAACATCAGCGCAATCTCTAAATTATATGTCAAAACAATATAAATCCTCACTCAAAATTTCTTGGGTACTTCTTTGTGTGGTCTGGCATCAATTTAAACGTACCTGCATACACCCACAAACACAGATGCACATTCCCACACCCATCTCCTGGCCACTTACCACTAGCTCTGTTACGATGATGTCAGTGATGCTTCCGAGGACAGTCACAAAATCAAAAATATTCCATGCATCTTTGAAATAATTCTGTAGTGCAAAAACAGACAGGGAAAAGCATATTAGGCAACAACAACAAAAAGAGATTAAATTCATTGAGTCAGTAATTGCAGTTAAGCCCTACCCATGACCTTACGCTGACATTTACTTGTGTTTTAGACACTTATTCCCAAACTGATGTACAATGATTACTATGCAGAATTTAACTCACACTTTTTTCCAAGGCAAATTACAATTCATATATTCATGGCATTATTTATATTCACTAAACTTTCTACAACAATTCAGTCATCTATACCTATAGCAGGACAAGGTAACATACAGTGGACAATCAATTCAGCTGAAACACATTTTTGCAGTCTAGAAGGAAACAGATACACCTGAAGGAAACCTCTAATGAACATGGGGAGAACATGAAAAGTACACAGAGAGTGGAGATCAAATTCATGTACAATCATACTGTCAAGGCAGGCACCCACTCTGCCACAGTGTTGTACTTTGATTTCACAGCATTTGCCTTTCCTTAATTCCCATGCTACAGATGAGAGAAAACTGTATGCTGATTTACAGGAGCAGTGTTTATTTTGTTCTAGTTAGCGTGGGTTGGACTATCCTGTGGAACCTGGATTTTACCTCCTCATAACATGTAAGGATACCCAGCCAACCAACTGATGAACAAGCTTTCAAATTTCTCTTAGTGTGGCACCTTTTTGCAAACTAGCCCAGAAGACTAGATAATTGCTTCTAGAGAAGTAAAAAAACAGAACACGTGCCCACAAAAAACTTGCTAATGTAAAAAAAGAAGAATATAATTCAGTACTCTTTCATATGGACAGCAATCAAGTAGGATGTCTGGAAAACACTGCCTATAAAAGTAGGAGTTCACATAGTAGAAGTACAAATCAGTGACAGTCAAATGGTATAGTATATGTCTACTCTGCATAAACTCACCAGAACTCCAAAGGCAATGATCTTCAGTACACACTCCATGGAAAAAAGGGAAGTGAACACAATGTTGAGGTTCTTCAGAACATTATTGTAGGCAGTGGAGGATCCGTCATACTGCACAGCACACACACATAAAAAAATAATTGAGTTACTTATTTATACATAGATATAAAGATGCATAAGTAGACATGAGGTAAGAAAAAGACTCACAAAAAAAAACAATAATACAAGGGGATAAAAAAAACATTAGTAATCAGCAATATTTGGCATTATTATGAACATTCTATAGAGAGGAACAAAAGAGAAAATAGTTTGTAACATTCCAGAAATTTCTCAGTACTGCAAAACAAAACAAGGACAATGGCTAAATTTGCATATGATGTTACTGGAACTAAATGGACTTCTAAGCAGTATGGGAAGCAGCCATTCGGTAAATACCCTTCATTCCATTGGCTGGCAGCTGGTCAAAGCCCTACCTTCATCATGAGAACAACAGTGTTGAGTGCAATCATGGCCATGATGGTGTATTCAAATGGTGGTGAAACTACAAACTGCCACATGCGGTACTGGAAACTCTGCTTGTTCTGTGGCATGTGGCGCGTTAGTGGCTTGGCATTGATGGCAAAGTCTATGCAGGCTCTCTGAAACACAGGAGCAGTTCCTCAGTGTCTGCTCATACTGTACTCATATTATAGATACAGCAACACAATCATGCAACATGGAAGCTTAACAGGTACATGATAGGTCTCATTACCTCATTCTTTTCCAGGCTATAGTCTTCCATCATTTTGTCACCCTGTTCCTGAAAGGTGATGATTATGAGGGCTACGAAGATGTTGACGAAGAAGAAGGGGAAGACCACGAAGTACACCACATAAAAGATGGACATTTCCATCCGGTACCCCGGGCTTGGGCCCTGATTCTCATAAGTCGCATCCACTGAATGTTTCAGTACCCTATGGAGTAGGAACAACAGGAATTTCAGCCATAGCTGCCTTTAATCTCTTAAAAACTGTTAGCATCCTTAATGTACTCCAGAGAACTGAGAACCGAGGAGCTATTTGTCTAGAAGTATGTTTGTGTACATTGAGTACTATCATGTGTCATTTTGTTACATCTGCATGCATGTGAAACTATGAATGTATCACCCTACGTGTTTATGGGTATTGGTTTTTGGTATGTGTGTTTGTGCATATGAACAAGGACACTCACTGCGGCCACCCCTCTCCAGTAGACACGGTGAAGAGGGTGAGCAGGGCCCAAAGCACGTTGTCGTAGTGGAAATCGTACCTCTTCCACTCCCGCCTCTGTGCCTTCACTTCATTATCACCATCATAAACCAGGTATTCTCCCCTGAAACAGTCCAGTACAACATATATGGCAACTTCCTCGACAGAGACACGTACATGTCTGTTTTCCACGTAACTCTTTGCTGTCAACCCATTCCTTGCTATCTGCTAGCACAACCTGACTTGATGTGTTTTTCATCAGATTCTGTAGGACTCAAACTATACTAATTTGGAAGAGCTCAGCTTCACAGTTCCAACCATAAACTGAAAATTGTAACACCTGCCATGCGTATGCACTGAATGCATGCCTTTGAAGTACGCAGGTATGTGTGGCTGGATATTGGCCTGACCTCACCTGCAATCATGATCAAACTCCTTGGACTCATCCGTGCAATAGAAGAAGCGACCCTTGAAGAGCTGCACAGCTACCACAGCAAAGATAAACATGAAGAGCATGTAGACGATCAGGATGTTGAGTACATTCTTCAGGGAGTTCACCACACAGTCAAACACAGCCTGTCCAAAGGAAGATTTCAGCAAATGGTCAGGAAACTTAGCTGAAAGGGAACACAGTGACACAGCATTGGGGGAGTGCGAAAGGGGGTTTAAGGCAGTACCTTAAGCTTGGGTAGACGCTTGATGGTCTTCAGAGGACGCAGGACCCTCAGCACTCGTAGAGACTTAATGGTGCTGATGTCCTTCCCCTTACTGCTCCCCCTGCAGACAACCCAAATGGCAAGAGTCGAGAACAGAAAGAGGATGGGACCTAATGGACTAACATGGGGATCAACGAAGAGCAATACTCTTGCACCCATGCAGCCATGAGATATTATTGTTAAGCTATACTGCTTAAAACTGGAGAATGCAATAACTCAGGATGGTACTCATATAGAAATGTGGCTCTTCATCAGTGTGGAAAGAGTGGGGTTAAAAGCCAAAAGTAACATTACGCTTGTACACTTCAAAACAATTCCTGACAGCTCGTCCTCTATACCCTAGAGCGGGTTCGTAGCTCTTCCATCACATTGCAGGTCATGCAAGGTCTTCACTACTGACGACCATGTTGTGTGGGATGTACTACTCAGCTCCTTTACAGCTGTTTTCCTTGGCTTTAACCTTAACCCTTGCAACCCACTCCAAAGATTATGCTCAAAGTGACTGTTCCTGTCACAGTGCTATAGTAACAAGGTCTACATAAACACTTCTGGCCCACACAGAACCTCCCTTACTAAGCCCAGGAAGAGAAAGGGACTGCAGCTCTAAATGACTGCTCCTGACTATTATGTACAGCTATCAGTCAGTACCCATGCTGTACATTGTGTCATTACAGCAATGTATTTTAAAGTTACAAATCCTTCAAACTTCTCAGTCCTGCATGACTGAAGGAGTAGCATGCTATGAAACAGCAAACATTTATCACTGTAGAACTCATGGACACAATCAGTACATAATAACTAGGCTCTCGGTGATGCGACGCCTGGGCAATTATAATGTAGGTCCACATTGAGACTAGCACACAGAAAGGACAGAAAGACACAGTGTGTCAGAGAAGAAGGGACAATTTGGTTTAATGGAAGAAAGAGAGGAAAGCCATTTGACTGGTGAACAGGAGAGACTGGAGGAGGACAACTTTACCGGGTGCTGCTCCTGTTGCCATAGCCAGGCGGAGAGACGAAATGGTGTCAGTGACAGCAAGAGACAAGCGAGAAGGAGGAGAGAAAGGAAAGAGAGAGAAAGGAAAGAAGGGGAAGGGGATTTGGCAGAGGAAAAACATTCATATAAGAGACAGACAAAGAAGGGAAAACAAAGGGCAAGGCCTGCATTTGGTTGAACCCCTTTCACCTTCATCTCCCCCACCCTTTGAATGCCACTTCTACCTGATTCCTAACACGCCTGCAGGTACAGTGCAAGGACACAGATGGAACCTGGCATTGGCAAATGTTTCAGGTCACTCTCTGAACCCCTGCATATCTCATAAACATCTAATCAAATCCTGCAAGCATCTGGTCTCTAACTTGACATCATGTGTTATATTATGACTTTCATGATTACGTATGCATCATAAATGATGGAAGAAACCAGTAAATCGGTACATCTGAAGCAGGATGTTTACCTTCCTGCTTTCTGTTGCCCTCTAAGAGCACTATGAAAATGTTTCCTTCGTGCCCGATTGACTCTGTGCTGTCCTGAGGAGACCCCATAGTTCAATCTGTGTTCCACTGTACCTGTACCTCGTCTTCAGGAAGCATTCCGACTCTCCCTTGCCCCGCTGCAGGCCTCGTCCTGCTGCGGGGGCCGGTGCTCACGAGACAGAAATACAGTGATACGTACACTAACGCGGCACAACGGTGACAGCATGTGGAGGTGGGGTTATGCCATGCAAGTGGAATGGGCTGAGGGGCAGCCCATGCGGGTGTGCACCCCTCGATGGCAAGAAACGGCTGGATCGGCCCAAGACCCAACTGCCTGTTGAGAGAGGTCTGCAACCCTGCCCACATCACACTATCTCCACAGTTATGTAAACACACACTGTACCACACGCTTAGCACACTCATCAGAGTCTGCGCGCTCCCATATGAGTCAGCACTTCTATAGTAGAACAAACACAGTACATCACAAGGACCGTGTCAACCAGCCACTCTGGCCTCTACTATAGAGTCCTGAAGACCTGGGTTCAACTGGGATATCAGGACTGAAATAAATGGAAATAAGAAACTGCTAATTGAATGTTAAAAATGATGGAATTACTGCCAACAATGAGTATTGTAACTGTGTATTGAGTAAATGGTTTGCACTTGAAACAGATTAATCTCAAATATGAGCAAGCTTTATTTAAGATGATTACCATGGATTGGGGTTTCTCTGTCTGTAGACTGTAAATCTCTGAATGTGTGACAGAGATGGTCACAGGGTACTTTTACCAGGATCTGGCCAGTTAATGGCTACCACGGGGTCCTTAAAAGCCCAGGTCTGCTGTGTCCTCATATGGAGGGACATGGAGTTTGTAAGCTCTGGGTCCAGAGGCTTACACTGGGTTGGTGAGCGGGAAAGTGTCACAGGGCCCCTAAAATCTGACCACTTACTCTGATCAACTCTAAAGTCATTCAGTCAAAGAACACACACAAACTCACACACACAGTCTTTATGTCCATTCACAAGCTCACAATTACTGCAGATTCAATTTAGCATAAACATGCTTTCACCTGCAATCCTACACATATTTATACTTTCAAAGATGAAAGTATTTAACAAATAAGAGCAGCCAATTTTATCAGATGGAAACATACCTTTAAAAATGTAATGTGCCACAGCCATATATACCTGTTGAGCACGTTCTAGTGTCCTGTTGAATAGTATTGCCTTGTTTGAGTAATACAATTTTCTAACTCATGTATTTCTTACATAAACATACTGTAACCCTAAATGACTATTCTCCTCTCTGTCTAAAAAGGATTTCAGAATTTAGACATTAGGCATGTATAGTCATACTATAAAAAAAAATCTCAATATTGTGAGGAATATTTTGATTCCGACAACAAAAGTTGAGTAGGTTTCAACAAGTTAATCTCATTTATGAACAGAACACAATATCCATGTCTGAGTACAAGACTATTGGTAAGAGTTTATTATATCTACAAATCTGTCTCAGTTTCAAGTCTGTTTGCCTGTGTATATCCTATCTACAAGTCTCTATTTTGGCTGGAAATATTCAACAACTCAGTTATTCTAGGTGACGCAGATAAGCAAGTCTGGTCCTCATGTTGGACCATATCTAGAAAGCACTTTACTTGAATAAGCCCATTATTTGTGTTTTCCATGATGATAGGCAAGTTAAGACGTAATAAGGTTAACAAGAATATGTGAATCAGCTGAATAAACTTTATACAGCATATAGATAAACCCAGAAACTGTAGGACAATGTTTTCCAGGTGCAACAACAAAGGCTGAAGTTACCACCCAAGAATGCTTGCCACTTTGAGAGTACACCCATTCTTATAAGCCCCATCTCCATGTAGCCCTGTCTTTGATAAGTGCCGTCTTCACTTGGACTTGCTTTCACCAGCTGGCATCAGACCCCTTTTTGACTATCAACTACAAGACCTTTCTTTCACTTGACCCTGCCTCTAAAAAGCTCCAGCTCCATCCAGCTCTACTACTAAACCTTTATTATGCCTGACCAGATCTCTTGCAAGCACCACCTTAATCTTGTTTCGCTTCAATCAAGCCGCACCTCCACCTGGCTCTATTTCAACCAAGTCTTGCCTGGTTGATGTACCCTTGCTTTTGAGCAGCATTCCAGCTCTTAGCAGATGAAGGGAGAGAGGGAGGGAGGGGTGTCTCCCAGGAGAACATGCTGGTAAAAGAAGCGCAGTGAAGTGATTTACATCTGCGAGTCACAAACCTATCAGCCCGCACGTATACGACATACTGAGGACTTTGATAGGTTTTTTTATATGCATCTATCTACTGTACAGCCATTCACATCTACAAACACACACATATATACCATGTTTATATACATATATGTACACCTTCCTCAGTCCTGTAGTCTCCAATCCTTTTCATTCGTCGATGAACACCCTGCTCAAGGGACTGGGTTAGTATTACAGATTTCAACACTGTCAAACATTCTGCATTGATAATACAAGTCAAATAAAGCAATTAAATACAGAGAACAAGGGCAACAGTATCCAGTGCTATTATATCTATTGATTTGGAAACAAATCAATATACCAACAAAGGTAATAAAAACAGCAGGTCGAGTTTCCAGTTTCAGACAGAAAATGGAAGCTAGCTCAAACCACACACATGCCGTCCATTTGTAAACATTTACTTGGCTTTGCTGCAGTGTCATATTGGAGTGAAGCCGTCTTATTGCTGCAGTCATAGAGCAGACTCGGCGAGTTACAAGATAATGGTTCCATTCCACAACTGTGATGTTACTGCCACTGGAGGTGAAAGCTGGCAGTGAAACACCACAGAACATTGGAATGGAATCACTGTTCAAAAACTCACTGAAGTCTACCTAGAGAGTTCTGTAATACATGGATTTGCATGATATTTATGAAAGAACATACACATTTTATTGTCACCCTTTACAGACTGGATAGATGTGTATGCCTGTGCCATTAATATAAGTGATGAGTATGCAAATATTTAGCAAATATTATTTATTTTTATTCATTTATCTGACACTTTCCACCAAAACGACTTAGAATGTTAATGTGTGAACTAAGATATTCAACAAGATTTACCTACTTACCGTGATACAACTGGGCAATTTTTGCTGCAGCAACTTGGATAGATACCTTGCTTAAGGATTATATAGCAGGAGCAGGGACTTGAACAAAGTTACTTCTAACTGCAGTACGAAAGGTATATGTATGTCATGTCGAGTACAGTATGTGTAAAGTGTTCTATATTTTCTGCATAAGAAAGCAATAACACCCAAGTGTTACATGTTGCACGTTAGTTTAATCCATGTATTACACATGGCACAACTGCCGCCAACTGGAATGGCTTGCATTTCTCCACACATAAGCCAGAGTGCAGGCATGCGCTGGACCTGAGGGACTGAGGAGGATGTCCACATACGCACGTACTCAGGCACACATATCCTGTTTCAGATGTCTGGACATCTAAGGAAAGAGAAATCATTCCGCCTTCAGAGTCTTGCCACCTCATTCACTCCTGTCCCCAACAGGCCCCGCCCTCGTTCAGAGCACCCTCTACCAAGCAGGCTTTCCAGGCCGTGCAGAGGAAAGTGGCTGAAATACCTGCTCCGCTGGGGGCCGTGGGCAGCTCGCTGCTCCTGAACTGCCTGGGCACTAAAGGGTTAAAGGTGCCTGGGGTCGTCACCCCCACGGAAATGAGCCACGGGTGGGCAATCGCTGACTTTGTGCAAACGGGGATGGGAAGACGAGGTCATGTTGAGGGATGGGACAGCAGTTGTGGCAGGGTACACTAGGGTGAAACTACTGCTGATGCTGAATGATTGACACATGGGGCTTGCTGTCAAGGGAAGTGGTGCTATGACCTGGTGTACAAAATTACTTATGAGCGAGAAAAAGAGAGACATAGTTGGGAAGCAACTGATAGTCTGGGCAGACGACCAACAGAAAAAAAGATGAAGAGACACAGGCTGAAACAGTGAATTGGGTAGTAAAATGTCTTGTCAGTCTGGTGACTTCTGGTGACTGAGCCGTTGATAGACCTGACACACAAAAGGCAGCAGCAAGAGAGGAACTCTGCAGTGGAGCTTCGGACTACCTTCAGCTACTCTACCTCGGTAGGTTGATGAGTTGCCTGAAAGTGCTGAGTATGTGGAAATGTGCATTTCATCATGAGGGATGATGGGTGGGAACAAATGTGTAAAAAATGTGAGAGGTGACTGGTTTGAGCAGGGGAACAGAGGAAGACAGTGAGCAGTTAGGACGACAGCTGATATGTCAGAGAAAATGAAAGAAACACAAGAGAGACAGAGATGCAGGACTGGCCCTCAGGGCTCCAGTGGTTATGCAGTGAGGCTGCACTGTGGCATTGTTCCAGCACGTGGTAGGCTGGGCAAGAGGCAGGCAGTGGGGTGTTAGGGCAGAGGGGTTTACGAGGGGACACTTACGTGAAGGCAAAGGCCACCAGGGCACCACTAACCACTATAAAGTCCAGGATGTTCCAAAGATCTCTGAAATAGGCACCCTGGTGCAGGAACAACCCTAGGACCACCATCTGGAACAAAAACACACACAACTTTAGTCTGTACATTACTCTATGTCACTTTAAAAGTCATACATGTCAAGGAGCACACCACAATGTATGGTGTGGCTCACTCAGACTTGACTCTCATACTGACATGACCCTTGACAAAATGACCTGCTTAGAATTTCACATAATGTCAGAGCAGCTAAAGCCACACACACACTTTCAGAACCACTTATCCCATACGGGGTCATGCAGAGCCAGAGCCTAACCCGGCAACACAGGGCGTAAGGCCAGGGACACACCCAGGACGGGACACCAGTCCACCAGGAGGCACCCCAAGCGGGACTCGAACCCCAGACCCACCCGAGAGGAGGACCTGGTCTAACCCACTGCGCCACCACGCCCCCCCAGCTAAAACCAATCGACTACATAATTCAAACAGTCTATTTCAAGGATATCAGTCAAACTGCAGAGAAACATTGCACAGCTCCACAAAATGGACTTAATGCTTAGAGTACCTTACCTTTATCAACATCTCAAATGTGAACACCCCTGTGAAGACATAGTCAAAATACCGCAAAACCTGAGGACACAGAATGACAGAGAGGTACAGAGCAGTGTTAAACAATGTCATGTTGAACCTAGTTAAGTTAAGTGCCAAACTTGAGCAGAGCTTCGAATACATGGGCCAAGCAAGAACAAAGGTGGAGACAAGGAACTTGGCCCATGTACTCGAAGCTCTGCTCAAGTTTGGCCTAACCCAGACAAGCATGAATGTAGCAATATGGACATGAGCACTCATTGCATTTTTCTTTGAGATGTACATTGCTTTAGGGTAAAGAATCAGCTAAATTAATAAAGATAAATGTAATTTAATGTAATTTTAGCAGGGTGAGAATGGCATGTTCATATGGAGAGGAGCGAGAGCAGTTTGGATAGACCTTCGCCCCAAATTAGGCTGGCAGGGGGAAAAAACTAAATACAGTTTGGTAAAAGTGTCATGGTGGACAAAAGAATCTGGTAAAAGAACAAATACAAATGTAAGCTAAACAAGCTAAAAACCATAATAAGCAAAAAAAAAAAAAAAAGGCTGTGCGGTCAAAAATCCACTTAAAGGAAAACGGAAATGTGAAAAAGACCCTTAGAGTTGAAACCTTGTGCTGATAAACACAGTACAGATAGCAATTGCAATCAGTTTTTTCTCTGATACAGTTGTCTTTTTACCTTACAGATGCACTTGCAGTATTTTCTTTCCTGTTCTTAAAGAGCGGGACTTTAAGACAGTTGGTTATGAGATCAAAACCCATAAACGAAAGCATTAAGGGTAGACTCAGTCCAGTTTAGAGATGAGACTGTCACGAAAAATGAAAGATGCAAGACAAGAAACAGCAAATGGACTGTGCTATGGGTAGCAGCTTACATTGTTCCTTGGTGAGTCTGACTGTATGGGGTCCTCTGCTGCTAGGGCGATGCTGCTCATGGCAATAACGGACAGGATGCACATCTCAAAATACCGCAGTGTCACTATGTAGTGGCACATCCTGCGGAACCTGACCACCAGAAGAAAAACATCATGCAAAGAGCTGGTGACCACAATGCTCCTAAATATTTTGCTAAGGTAAGCTCTACTTCACAAATCACAAATAAAGCTTTTTCTTGTTTCTGCATTAATTTTAATTCTGCATTGGCTAAAATATAACAAATGTTTTTCTAGTTTCTGCAGTCACTCTAATTGTACATCAGCCAAACTGGACTTCTTCGCTATAAAAGCATCCCCCATAGGCCCACTGTAATATGCCCAGGAGTGGTGAGCTCAACCATTGGAACTCAGACCCCCAGGGGTTTATTTTTCTCTAATCTCTTTGGCCTAGGACTTTCTTTAATTTTCTTCAGTTGTCATATGGTTTATTATGGTATGTTACATAATTAACCTTCCTTCTTCCTTTATTTTGTCTTCGCTTTGACTGTCAGTTCTTATGTGCCACCTTGTTGAGAAGCATGCTTTGTAAAAACAAATTGAAGACTTTAAAATATCATTTATATAATGACCCGATAAAAAGATAACAGATATTATCTTAAAATTTCCATGTCAGGATATTATATGATTAAAAACTGGCATTCTCTCAGCCTATTTTCTATGTTCATTGCTTATTTCAATACCTTCTTCAATGCCTTAATAAAACCCATTAAACACTCAGAAGCTGAATACTGACTAAGGTGGAAATTGTGACAGAGGATTTGTGGAGAGGCTCACGGATTGGTTGTGGACAGAATGAACATTGAGCTATATGGAGGCATGGGCTTGGGCCCGTCATCATCACCGCCTTTGTCAGTTTCCTCCTCTTCCTCTTTCTTTTCCTCATCCTTCTTAGGTGGTGGTTCTGTGTTGGCATTTTTGTTTACTGGTAGAGGAGGGGGCAGTAACAACAGAATAACAACTTAGTCATCCATGTATAATCACAGTATGCACAATCTTAGGTTTTTGTTCACCAAGAATATTTCTTGTAGAAATCTGATTAACAAGTTCCTTTTAATGTTGAGCACCATTCTTTTTCATATTATGCTTTTAAAATATATACTTTATTTGATATAAATGGTTAGATTTGTACTCATGGAAACATATTAATCCTATGTCACATGCAACTCTTCTACACAGGCCTATCATCTTACCCTGCAGAATTGCATTGCTGGAAGGGTAAACAGGGGGAATATCCACAGCAGTGTGCTCTGGCTTGCAGATGGTATTCCTGCCTGGTTCAATAAGGACAAAGCTGCTATCAGGGGCTCTCCCTGGATTGCCTCCGAGTGGCTTTGGGATGGAGAGTGGGCCTTTTTGCTCTCCAGCAACATTGCTGTTGTTGTTAGCTTTGGCGGGGCTTGGCAGTGGGGAGGAATTTTGGGGATCAGGACCAACAAGACTATGTGAGTCTGGGGACTGTGTGGCAAGCTTGCTGTTTTTAACATTATCCATGTCCTCACTCCTCTGACTGTCTTGCTGAGGTGGTCCCTGCTGGATAGGCCGGGTAGTGGACAGGTAAGGACCATTTCCCTGACCCTCTCTGTCAGAGGAGAACATGGGAGGGAAGGAGAGAATGACTTGTGAATACCAAGGATCAGGATGATGATTATTATCTCAACTTTTTAATTATTTACTCAATTTAATGGACACTTTTGTCTCATATAGCTTACAATTTTACTCAGTCAGCTGTATATTTCAGTAAAACCTGTCAGCTCTCAGGATTCAAACCTCAAATATCTTCCTCATAAATCCAGAGTCTCTATATTCATCTGACATGATCACCTTAGCATGTCCCCCTGTGTACTCACTTTCGGATTCGGTGCTGCCGCACTCTCTCCCTGTCCCTCCTCCCTTCATTGTCATAGATGGACTGGGAGCCATGGCGATGCCGTCTCTGCCTCCTCTCCACTCCATCCACATGGTCACAGTCCTCTTCTCCATCTGGTCCCTTACTCTTGTTTCCCACGCCTCCACCACGTGCCCGGTGCCTATTTCCCCGGCTGCGCCCACCTCCTTCCTCATCCTCAGGTGGCCTCCAATGCTGCCGGGGGTGACGGTGCTCTGACAGTGGCCCTCTCTCTCCACATGGAGACACACTGTGGCCCTCTCTTGTGGGGCCAGAGGTGTGCCTATGGGTCTGCCGGTGGTGCGAGGCCCGATCGCGTTCCTCCATGGAGTCTGCGTGGGTGAGTGACTGTTGACTGTGGCTATGGCTGTGACGTCTCCGCTGCTGGTCATCACAATCTGGCCTTTCATAGCATCGTGCTAAGCTGCTGCCACCACCACCACCACCACCACCACCTCCTCCTCCACTTACGCCCCAGTCGTGATGGCGTGCCTGTTTGGGAAGGAATTCCTCGGCCCGCTGCTGTCTGATCCTCTGCTCCTGCAATGCTGGATCACTGGGCCGGGTCTTGTTGGTGTTGTTGTTGCGGTTCTCCTGTGGGTCCACCACCAATGGCCGGTCCAGGTGGGTCTTAATGTCTGGGCGAATGTGACGTGAGTAGGCAACCTGAGCCCAAGAGGGTTGGGTGAAAGAGGGGGTATGGAATATTTCAGGTGTTACTCATCCTGACTAACAACCTGAAGCATCCTGTCCCATCACCATCCCAATTCTATTTACCTTCCAGTGGTCATCGGGATCCAGCTCATTGTACAGCGCCTCCCGGCTAGTCATGAGGTTCTGCCTCCGAATCTCGCTGGTGCGCTGTTCCCACACTGACTGGCTGGCTCTCTGATTCTTCTGCTGCTCTTTACTAAACGGAGTTAGGTAGTAGTTTTGAAAAGCAATGAGGAGAACAGAAGACCAAGGGAAAGAGAAAGAGATTGAAGGGAAAAGAGTGTTAGTTCCTACAAGGGAATTGTCAAAGATGATACAAAACAGTTGTAGGAGGGTGACTTCACATTACCTCGATTGCTGACACAGAGCTTTGGCAAGATGATGGACAAAAGCTAACAGCTGTTTTTCTCTCAAATCAGGAAGGCCCAATTTGAGCAAAGCCACAGAGCAGTAATAATGGGTGAATGATTGACAATGAAGTAGTGAGCATATAGGAGTGACAAAGGTCTCAGAGAAATGTCTGGGGATCAACAACAATGAATCAGTAGACTTCCAGCCCATCTGAAACCAGCAGAAACAGATAATTCAGCCTGAGAATCCCATGGTGCCAAACAGAATACAGTGCACCACAACAATAGCCCCTACTCAGCACAGCTAGAGCGCTACAATGAAGTGAGCAGGAGTCAAAAACCCAAAACAAAAGAGCAATTAAATGTGGAAAGAAACAATGAAAAATAGAAACAGAGAAAAAGAAAGGAAAAGGATCAGTAAATAAATAAATACCAGTCAGGAAAAGTCTCTGTGCTGTGGAGATGCTCAGTGTTTACTTTCACTCTGAGGAGGAAACAGGTGGAGTGAGATGATACAGTGGTCCACACAAATGTAACGACCATGCTGCTGACATGCTTCCAGGAGTATCTGCTCTCTTGTCTAATATGGCTCAGCACAAATCAACACCCTTTAACAGAGTACTGCCTGAAGAGTAATTTTTAACCATATTAACTTTTATTAGAATCTGTACCTGGAAATAAAGAGACAGAACACTAACACGTTTAAGCAGCACTGGAAAAATTTTCAAACTACCGGTGTAATCGTACAAAAAAAAGCCACCTGGAAACTCCAGTAGAGGCCAGCTTAGTCAAGCTGTGGTTTAAAATATAGACTTATAATTTCAAGGTTGCTGATTCCAGAAGGGGGTACATCGTTGTACCTTTAAGCAAAGTACTTGAACTGATGCAGTAAAAATCCAACAATATAAACTGATGCAAATGATGACCATGAAACAATATTTCAACAAACCTAGAGAGAGAAGCATAAAGGACTGTGTCAGTAGTACTTAATGCGTTTATTGCCAGACCTCTGAGGAGGACCCTGTCTGTAAATGTTTCATTTCTCTCAGAGGTTCTCCTCCATCGCTTGTCACACAAAAGGCAAGTTGTATTTACGACTATTTAAACTCTTATTTACATTAATTTATTTCTTTACATTTATATTATTTACTATGATGTTGGGACACAACACTGTCAGCATTTCAGAAACAATTTCTGGTGACTATGACATGAGAAAGAATACAAAACATTACTTCGAAACCGTGTTCTTCTCCATATGCCTTTTCAGCTCTGAAATGGCTCTGACATTTGGGAATATGAGTGTTACCATGACAGTCACCTGCTGCTGACTTAGTGCTTATACTTTAATTTTTTTAGGTAAGTATGGTTAGCTTTCAAGTAACTGGCTTCAACACGTTTTCCATTACTACACCATGGTTGGAGTTGAATTGTCATTCCCCAGCTCAGTGAGTATAGGGTAAGAGTAGGCTTTACTGAACTTCATGTTGCTTACAGTGATGCTACATGTCAGAGAAGTACATCACACCAGCGGTGCCTATAGCCAACCCACCACTTGCAATGCTGACAGCATAAAACACAGGGAAGGGGTCTTTAAATGTATCCATGGTTAAATGTGTTAATAAAGGGAATTTTATTGTATACGAATAAAATATATTCTAAAATATATCAAAAGATTATCACCAGCTAAGAAGAATTTTAAATGATGTAGAAACAAGCTTTTTCCTTGCATGCCAGTGGCCATAGTGTCTACTTTCTATTGCTTTTTCTTTTCCTTTCCTTTGCCTTATGTTATAAAGACAATGGACAGACAAATGCTTATGTAACTCACATTACATAAGTTTTAACTGAAAAATGGGAAATGAGAGTTTCTGTTATTCACATGTCGAAGCCACAACCCGGACCTACAGACACATCTGCATAATATCCTGAAGATCCTCCCCTATTTCAAATAAACCCCACGCAACTCCTGGTCCAAGCCATGGCGATATCCCACCTGCACTACTGCAATGCTCTCCTACCTGGCCTTTGGGCCTCTGCTATCACCTGTTACACCCCAACCAGTCTACTACACTCCTCAACTTCTGCCAGTGGTCCCAAGCATGAAAGGTCCAAAATGAAAAGTACAAAGGTTTTTGTTCTGGCTCTGATGTGGTGGAATTTTCTGCCCCTCTCACTTAGAACTGAGGAATATCTCTCTACATTTAAGAAGGATTTCAAAACTCACCTCTTCAGACTCCACCTATACCTCCAGACTTCTCCCCCTCTTAAGTGTATGATAAATGTGTACATGTTTAATAATTTTGTGATCAGAATTTTTTGAATAATGGCTAAACCCTTTATGCAGCTACCTGTGTGATATATATACTTGTTCATATGGTAGAATGTGACAAAATAACTGCACTTCAGAATCATGTGTCTGCATCCAAATCTCTCCTTCTGTTGATGTACTGAACTCACTGTATTCTTCTCTGAGATGTAGGTAGCTTTGGAGAAAACCATCTGCTAAATGAATCAATGTAAATGTACGTAAATGTATCATAAGAAGGATTCTCAGAAGCAGGTGTTTACTTTAAAACAGGTAAAACATTTTTGATCAGTTCAAGTGACCTGTATTTAGGAGTGACCTGAATTCAAGTAAATATGGAAATACACTGAAATTAGGTTGGCAGGAAAATGGATACTGTGGAGAAACTTTTACCATTTTCCCAGTATCTACAGCTAGGAGTTTACCAAAGCAGGTCTGGTTAAGTTTATTATGTGAGGCCACAGAGAGTTTCTTTAGATGAACAAGTCAAGTTACTGTTGTACTAGAGTGCAAATAGAATGTGAATTTGGACAAAACATATACTCAGTAAAAAAAAAATAAATAAAAACTATGTGTTTACAAAACCAAACTGGACAAATACTTAAGAAAACTGATTTTTAATGCTCTTCGTTCAAAGCCAACTTCAAACCAGATTCATATTTACAGTAAGAAAATTATTTCAGAAGTTGGCTCTCTATGAATGTTTGCTTTTCTCCTCTGATTTAACACTTCTCTAACATCTCATTCTCAAAGATAACATAACACTGATTCAGAAACTACTTGATTTTTAGATAATAAAGCTGCAGACAATACCAATGGCTGAGGACTTTAATGTTATATATTCTACCATCAAGATAACAAGTAACTGCAAGTGACTGATATGCAAACGCTCTCAACATCTGAGGCCAGCAAAGGATACTGACTTTTAAAACACTTATTGCATCATGTGAAGTATGGGATTTTTAGCACATCTGTTTCAAAATCCACCCACTATTTATTCCTGTGTTTAGCTATACTTATGAGATAGAGACATAAAACCTAAGGCAGAAACAAAGAGGGACTCACGCTGCGATGGAGAGGTTGGCTGCCGACAATGGGCTGACCTCTGCTACCTCCTTGGCTTTCTGAAGAGCTATCTTTTGGCTTGTGGCCTGCTCTTCCTCTTCTTCATCCTGAGAAACACAACAGACATGAGATAACTAACTACAGGTTTCCTGTGGGAATAAGACAAAATGGCAGGAAATCAAGTGTCAAAGTCTTCAAGGAAGTGGATTAAGCTCATTTAAGCCAGCCTTAAGAAGGGGGCGTTTTGCCAAACCTAACAGAAACAAACACAGTCTTCATTGTTTCATTTAAAAAACCAAACCATACACATCAATAACAACACAAAATTATGAAAAAGAAACAGAGAAAGAAAAACAAAGGTGGAAACACAACTGAAAACATACAATTGATTTTAAAGGCTCATTTAGAGAACAGGGAAATTCTTTGAGTACCTTGGTCAGCTCCTGCGCATTAGCTAGATTATCCACAGCAATGGCCAAGAACACATTCAATAAAGTGTCTGAGAAAAGCAGTTAAAGAACACACATATGTCTAAGAACACAAATTAAGTTGAGTCCTATGAAACTAACCCCTACACATGGAAATGGTAGTTTATACTTGAGTAAAACTCAGAGCTCTGAACAGGATACAATTTCCAAAGAGTGTAAGAACAATAAAGAAAATGGAGAAGATCATGCCTTTATTGACACCACCCTGAGACTGAATTCCATCATACATCACCACATTCCAGTCCTCTCCTGTCAAGATCTGTTGGAGGAGCAGAAGAGAAGTGAACTCACTAGCTCATTAAGTGGTGTAACAGCAGAAGACAACTGTTTCACTTCATAGATAGATAGATAGATAGATAGATAGATAGATAGGATGCAAATGCATGGGGTCATTTTACATTATTGCTTATTCAAAAAACTATTTTGAAAAGCAGGGTGCGGTGGTGCAGTGGCGCAGTGGGTTGGACCGGGTCCTGCTCTCTGGTAGGTCTGGGGTTTGAATCCTGCTTGGGGTGCCTTGTGATGGACTAGCATCCTGCCCTGGGTGTGCCCCCTCCCCCTCCTGCCTCATGTCCTATGTTGCTGGGTTAGGCTCTGGTTCCCTGTGACCCTGTATAGGACAAGTTGTTCAGAAAGTGTGTGTGTGTGTGTGTGTGTGTGTGTGTGTGTGTGTGTGTGTGTGTGTGTGTATTTTGAAAAGGTGGTGTTAAAAACACTGACCTTACTTATGTCTCTGAATGTGGACTTGTAACTTATTTGTTCTTTTATTAGAATAGTGGGCAAATTCCATTCCATTTTAGTATGAAATACACATGACTATTACTTGTGTTTACGTCATTACAAATTTTATTAAATATTTACAGGAAGAATTTACCTGCCAAGATATCACTTATAACTAAAAACTCTCTCTTCCCTCATCCCTCCTGCATTGTTTCTTACCTGAAACACAGTCATTATTGCTGCAGGAAAGGTATCAAAGTTGGTGGGAGGGGTTCCTGTATCGAAATTGAACCTGAGGCCAAAAGAAATTCAGAAAACAAATCAGGAAGGCAACAAGATTAATATTAAGATGGCAAGCATCTTAGGCTGTTATTTTTCATGGGCAGCAAGGCAATGAACAACAACAGATATCCCTGTGCTGTAACACTACAGACCGTAATCTACCAAAAACCTTCGCTATCAACCTTCAGAAGTGTCAGGTTGGGGTAGTGCCAGACGGGGCAGTCTGTGGAACAGCATTTGGGGTGGGAGCAGGGGGTAAGAGCTGCATATGTGGTACTGACTGGCCCCCGAAGAGCTGCATGCCCAGTAGAGCAAAGACTACAATGAAGAGGAAGAGCAGGAACAGCAGGCTAATGATGGACTTCATGGAGTTCAAGAGGGACACCACCAAATTCCGCAAGGAGGCCCAGTATCTGCAGAGGGATGGTGAACACATTTCAGATACCCACTCAAATGCAATAACTCTCATGAAAGAGTTCTTCTCTTACTGGCATACAGTAATGTGGCAATTCCTGTGTACTATTTTCATATAGTACTTTTTTTTTTTTAACCAAACATAAAGTTTGTTGAAATCAGTTTTAACTTTTTTTTTGGTGGTCAAAGATGTGTTATTCACCTCTTGCCTCACTTACACATCTCAGGATAAGACAGAGAGAAAGACAAGAGGCCCTCTCAGACAGAAACAAGAGGTTCAGTGATACAACGGCCAACAGGTGGGTGGAACTCACTTGGTCACTTTGAAGATCCTCAGCAGCCTGAGAGCTCGTAAAACACTGATCCCGAATGAGGTACCTGGTTTGATCATTGCCCAGACCACTTCAAATATACTGCCTACAATAACCTGACATACAAACAATACAAAATATGCCTTAATTGCACAACCAATACAACAAGCTTTATCCAGCATTGTACATTCTTGCATTCAGACTAATGTGGTCAAAATAACTATCACAGATCAATATTTTGCATTGAGATGGCAAAACTCTAAATTCCAAGTCTGTGTTTTAACTCTGTTTAGCATAAAAAGGGACAAAAAGAGGGATCTGACCATTTATATATAGTAATTTATTCAGAAAAATGCCCAGTAGGTCACTCACAGCGCAATCAAAACAGTTGAAGGAGGAGTGAAAATAAGGCCTTGTCCCCAGTCCATAGATCTTTATCAGCATCTCTGATATGAAGAGTCCCAAGAAGATGAACTCCGCATAGACTGAGTCAAGGAAAAAGGAATCGAAGGAACAAAACATGCAAAGAGGAAGACAATGCTGCACACACACACACACACACACACACACACACATTTTCTGAACCGCTTGTCCCATTCAGGGTCGCGGGGAGCCAGAGCCTAGCCTGGCAACACAGGGCATAGGGCTGGAGGGGGAGGGGACACACCCAGGACAGGACGCCAGTCTGTCGCAAGGCACCCCAAGCGGGACTCAAACCCCAGACCCACTGGAGAGCAGGACCCGGTCCAACCCACTGCACCACTGCCCCCCCCCCGGACAATGCTGCATTTCCTAAATAATCATTATTATTGGTAGTAAATGAATACTAAGCCAGTTATATTTTTATCTGTGTGCAAAATGAGTCAATCATACTGACAAAAACACTGAGCTGTACTTAACAGAGAAAGAAAAGCGAGGACCTACTTTGACTGAGAGTAGGGAGTTGAGAATCCTTAGTTGACAACAATAACTAAAATTACAGGTTGAATGCCTTATGAAAGGCATCAGTTTGGCAACTGATTAAAATGTATGACAACTGATTGGATTTGAAGCCCACAGTAAAACAGAAGGTATGGGTGTAGCACAAACCGCCAAGGACTACTTTCTGACTAAAGAACTTTAGTTTAATGAGTAAAGTCAAACAGTGTCAGCGATCTATGACTGAATTGGCTAAATCGCTCCAGTAAATAATCAGCTAAACTGCATGTGTGAATCGGTTGTTTTCTTTGGATAAAAATGACAGCTGAGTGACTAGAGCGGAAACTGGAGGTCTTGATTTGGATGCTGGGTATGGTGCCAGCTGGGCAATACTCACAGAGGAAGTCAGAGAGCAGCTCAGGTTGTTTGTAGTGCACGATGGCCACACACAATGTGTTGAGGCCCACCAGACTAAGCACAGTCCAATAGAAGGCCTGTGTCTTCACCATGTGGCGGATGAAGAAACGCAAGCGTCGCTCTTTTTTGCTGAAGCTGGAGCCTTCTTTGCCACTCTTGATGCTGGCGCGAGCGAATGGTGAGCCTGCAGGAGCAGGATACAGCAGGAGGAACCAGAAGCAGTAGAAGTGGAAAGGGAGAAACAAGACATAGACAGAAGCCTTGCTGTGGAAAAACCATGATCTGTATGTTCTTATCTGTGTTGCTTTAGGAAAAAACTAAATTCCAACCCAAATCGGATGAAATATATAACTGGATGTCACATCTGAGAGATGTACATTGCTATTTGAATGGTATGAAAATATAAAAAATTTAAAAAAAAACATCTTTTTAAAAGTAATGCCACCCACTTAATTTATTGTATAAAGTAGATTTATTGAACTTTTTGAAATCAAATTATCACTTGATCATCCAGTGTGTGGGAACATATTACTTGCTTTGACATACATAAGGGACTATTATTTTATGTACTACAGGCAAAAGTTTAACTACTTATTTAAAATGTATTGATTGATCCTCAGAGCATATTGGTCCACTTATTCTTTATGGCAAAGCATGTGAACAGGAGATGAAAGTTAGCAAAATGAGCCATAACAGAGGAAGAATAAGAGATTCTGAAGGAACTTTTATATGAAAGTCAAGGCTGACATAGTTTGATTGGTCTGTCATCATCATCCACCCGCTGTAACACTGTTCCCCTCTATAGGCCACCCCTTGTCCTCACCCACAGCCATGTCCCCTAGGTGATCCTCTCCTTCCTCAGGGTTCAGTAGGTCTGTTTTGCTTTTCTTGATTGTGGGTCTGCGTCGTGATCCTGTGTACAACATATGCATTGACTACCAAGAACTTCTTTTCCCTCACACAATCCTCTTGTCCTCAATCTTATCTCTCCCGACTCATTATGTACCCACTTGATTCCCTTTTCCACCACCTTTGATTTCCTCATGCAGAGCCCAACACATTCTGTCACAATCAAGCATACTAGCTCTGGAATATCTTTGAAAGGTACAGAAATGTGCAAATGTACAAAGAGAAAAAATACCATTAAGGATTAAAAATAAGAAAGAAAGAAAGAAAGAAAGAAAGAAAGAAAGAAAGAAAGGTGTACTGCATAAATAAAAAAATACCATCATAGGGCATCCGATCACCGGTGTCATTCACTTCCTCTGCCAAGATCACCTCTTCTAAAAATGCAGATAATAAGAGCTTATTCAGTCAATGAACCAAGTACCATTTTTCATTGGCCACTGTTATAAATCTCACTACTTCTTTACCACTTTTGAATAAGATACTGAAGATATTAACACTTGGACAAAATATACACCAAATTGTCACTTCATGGTTGTGTACCTCCACACTACTGTTAATGGGAGTAAATTGCAGTCAGCTAAATAACCTCTATCTGTGATGACCCTGCTCTTTTCACTCATTCAGTAAGTCATTAAGTCATTAATTAAGACAGTAGATCAGTGTGTCAGTTAGGGAGTTATGTTCTCATTATTATTTACTTTAGACAACAGATAATCTCCTAGTGTTTTATACAGATCTAAGGCACAAATTTTAGACATTCTGTCATTAAATGACTAAAGTATATCTGTCATGGTACCAGCAAATATGTGAGTCAAAAATTCACGTAGTCATACATGTCAGAGAACCACTTTATCAGTGAGTGATTGGGGCAGTCAGTGTGGCAGCCTGATAGCAAGTGTGCTTGAGTATCCATCAGTGTAGTCAGTCTATCCATGTGTTTGAGCTTCTCTCCGCATGTCATGCAGCAAGTCGGTGAACAACAGGGTTGCCAACCGTCCCATATAATACGGAATCATTCTATGTTTAAGGGATAAGCGCTGCTTTCCATATTAAAACCATACGGAACGCGTTTTGTCCTGTATTTTAACCTTTCACACCTAGAGACATTTAAAAGTATTTATGACATATATTTATTGCATACATAAACTTCACAGTTCGCATAAAAGTGTTAAAAGATTAGGAAAACAAATCGTAAAAATGAATGTGAAACAGAGCCATGTTACGCGTGAGAGTCCGACTGTCATTAGGCGTTGTTACATTACCTGGGTGCTACATTTGACAGTGGGGGGGGGGGGGTCAAGGGGAACCCCCCCCCCCCCAAGGCAGGTAGCTACCTACTAGATGACTAGATGTTATCATGGCTACTAATAGGCTACTTGAAGAGGATATTTTCCATAATGGAAAAACAAGTGGAGTGACTCTAGGAAAAGATGCTCTGTTAAGCTCATGAAAAATGAATTGCTTGTGACCATAAACTTCAATAAACCATGTAGTGAATTTTACAAATCTGTACTTCAGGACAAAGAAATTCTTGCTGCTGCAAGAAGTGAGAAGTACTCATGGAAAAAATAAGGAGGATCTAAGAAGAAGGAAAGAGAAGGGACTTTTGTTGTTTGCACTTGAACTGGTCACAGAATATTGCACTTTTTGTTCATAAAAATGTGTGAAATGCAGTCTACTTTCAATCAGTTGCTGTGCTTAAAGATAAGTTAAGCTTATAAAAGCATGTTCTTTTCATTGATGCAAATTTCACTTGTCTGTTCATTAAAGTTAAAAAAAAAAAAAAAAAAAAAATCACACAAAAGGACTGTGAGTTTGTTCCTCATCAGTTATGTAACAAGTGTTATAAATCGCCAGGCAGATGCTATAGTGATATGTGTGTAACGGTATGTGAATTAAATTAAAATTAATTTATTTTTTTACAGCTGACATGTCAGCGAGCTAAAAGAAAATTAAATGTGTCTCAGATTCATTTTAGCATTTCATTCAGTCTAGCAGGGACTTCTTTTTTACACATATATATTAGCTACAAAGAAATTCCAAGTGTCCCTTATACTGTCCCTTATTTTCCTATAAAGAACCCAAAAGTGTCCCTTACTTTCTTCTGCAGGGGTTTGCAACCATAGTGAACAAGGTGGTTTGTGACTCAATGTGCTAGTCATTATCACTGCAAGTGTGCATGTGTGTCATTTTTCAGTTAACCAGTTTATTGGTGTATCACTGTGTGAACCAGTGCATACAGGCTTGTGCGTGAGCTGCACCTCATACCTGCTTTGCAGATCCACTCCAGATATCCATTCAGCTCCCTCTCAATCTGCTGCTGACGCCTGAGCTTGAGGAACTCCCTCCTATTTTCCACACGCTCCCTCTCTTTTGCAAACTCCCTTTGATGTACATGGGCACAATGGACAGAGCACAAAAAAACAGGTCATTCTCATCAGTTCCAGGGGTAAATTGCAGTCACAAAGGAATAGAAAAGTGCTAGCTGTTTGTCCCAACACCACTAAAAACGAGTTTGATTTGGTGGCACCGGTCAATTATCTCATGTAACAGCATTTTGTGTCATGCAGAGAAGATAAGAGCTCTGAGTCTGTATATCAAGGCAGTTCCAATTGATGGGCTAACTTTGGATGCCATGCACATTATACAGCCTGATTCTGTCAGTGTGGCTGCTAAAGTTTAACTTGGAGGAGAGCAGTTTTTTTATTTAGCTGGCTCTCAAAAAATAAAGAAATGCTCCTCTATATTTTAATTTTGTCATTTTTCGTGTGCGAATACATGAAATTCCTAAAACTGGCATTTGAAAACAAAGTGAAAGAGACAAGGGAAAACAGAGAAAGGGACATGGAACAACCTGTCAGACAGAAACCTGCATACAACAGTGTTGACATATTAGCTGAATGGAACAGAACCTGACAAGACAAAAGGGAACTCAGATATAAATAAATGTGATGAGGTACAGAATGGATTCAATCAGGGTTCAAGTTCTTCAAAGGGAGCGGGGGGACCGGTGAAAAAGAGGAAATATGCAAAACCAGACGTGGACAGAGATCCAAACTTACCCAGACAGCACACCCAGAACCAGATTCAGCATGAAGAAAGACCCTATAATGATGAGAGGGATGAAGTACATCCAATTCCAGGCACTCCCTAAGGAGTCGTTGCTCTGGAAGGACAAGTAGACATTCAGTAAGTCAGGCCTGATTGTTTTCGTAAGCTGGCAAGCAATGCAGCAAAGATTTCAAATTGTCCTTGACAGTTCTACTGAGTGGCAACTGAACATGGACAGAGCTGTAAAAGCAAAATATTAAAAATAAGTGCTGAATTAAGGGTTTTATAGTATCAGTCCTTTATTTTTGGGTGTGTACACACCTACACCTCCAACACACCCCAACCTTTTGCTTGGCCTTTCATAGCCCTTGTTATTCTATCACTATTCAAGACTATGTGTATCACTCCGGTTTAAATTCCTCTTTCTCAGGTCTCATTGAGGAAATTTCTTGAAACTATCCCACCCCTTGGGGGGCATGGCGGCATGGTGGCGCGGTGGCGCAGTGGGTTGGACCAGGTCCTGCTCTCCAGTGGGTGTGGGGTGCAAGTCCCGCTTGGGGTGCCTTGTGACGGATTGGCGTCCCGTCCTGGGTGTGTCCTCTGGCCTTATGCCGTGTATTGCCAGGTAGGCTCCGTGACCCCGTATGGGACGAGCGGTTCAGGAAATGTGTGTGTGTGTGTATCCTACCACCCAAGCTTTCTCCCTATCTCTCCTCCTACATTTAACAGAAATTAGTGTAATGCAATAACATATACAAGGTTATCAAGGAGAACTGAGATTACTTGTCCAGGCTATGGTGACATCCCCTCTGGACTACTGCAACTCTCTTGTGTGGCCTTCTTGTTACCGCAATCAAACCTCTGCAGCTGATACAGAATGTTGCTGCATGATTTGTGTTTGACTTGCCAAAGTGTTCCCATGTATCTCCTCTACTCATTTCTCTGCACTGGCTTCCTTTAGCTGCCCGGATCAAATTCAAGACCCTTGTTATTGCCCACAAATAAATCAATATAACTGCTCCTAGCGATTTACAAGACTTGATCAACCACTACACCTACTCGTGCAATGAACATCGGTGCATAAAGTGGAAAGAAACAAACTAGGTTTACTTAGGAATCACGCCTGCAACTACAGTATGTCTCTCTTTCTCCTAATGTCCATCCATCCATCCATTTTCTTTCCCGCTTGTCCTAGTAGAGTTGCAGTGGCAACAGGGAGAGCAGAGAGGCCCAGCCGCCCCTGTCCTCCGCAACTTCCTCCAGCTCAACCTGTGGGATCCCCAGGTGTTCCCAGGCCAATTGTGAGATATAATCCCTCCAGCGGGTCCTGGGCTGACCTTGGGGGCCTCATTCCAATTGGCCATGCCTGGTATACCTCCAAAGGAAGGCACCCAGGGGGAATCCTTATCAGATGCCCGAACCACCTGAACTGGCTCCTCTCAATGTGGAGGAGTAGCGGCTCTACTCTGAGTTCCTCCCAGACATCTGAACTCCTCACCCTATCATGGAGAGTGAGTCCCAACACTCTGTGGAGAAAACCCATTTCAGCTGCTTGTATCCGCAATCTTATTCTTTCGGTCATTACCCAGAGGTCATGACCATAGGTGAGGATAGGGACGTAGATCGACTGGTAAATGGAGAGCTTTGCCTTCACCACTACAGTCCGGAACAGCTCCTCCTACACCACTACAGTCCGGTACAGTGACCACATTACTGCTGCCGCTGCTCCCAGTCTGCAGCCAATCTCACGCTTCCTTCTCCCCTCGCTCGTGAACAAGACCCCAAGATACTTAAAATCCTTCACCTGGGGCAAATTCTCTCCCCTTACCTGGAGGGGAAATGCCATCCTTTTCCGTGAAAGAACCATGGACTCAGACTTTGAGGTACTGTTCCTCAACCCAACCGCTTCACACTCGGCTGCAAACCGTTCCAGTGCGTGTTGGAGGCAACCATGTGACGGTGCCAAAAAGACATCATCATCAGCAAAAAGCAGAGACATCACCTTCTGACTCCCACACAGAATGCCCTCCTGACCTCAACTGCGCCGTGATATCCCGTTCATGAAAACCACAAACAGGAGTGTAGACAAGGCACAACCTTGGCAGAGTCCAACACCCACATTGAATGGGCTTGACTTAATGCCGAGTATGCAGACACAGCTCTCGCTCCGTGTGTACAGAGACCAAATGGCCCGCAGTACTCAGGGAACACGGTCATAGGTCTCCACAAAACACATGTAGACTGGATTAGCAAACTCACATGCCCCCTCAATTATCTGTGAGAGGGTAAAAAGCTGGTCCACTGTTCCACGGCCAGGGCGGAATCCGCATTGTTCCTCTTCAATCTGAGGTTAAACTATTAGCCAGAACCTCCTTTCCAGCACCCTGACATAGATTTTCCCAGGGAGGCTGAGAAGTGTGATACCCTAATAGTTGGCACACACTCTCCAGTCCCCTTTCTTAAAGATAGGGACCACCACCGCAGTTTGCTAATCCAAAGGCACTGTCCCCAAGGTCCATGCAATATTGCAGAGGTGTGTCAACCATGACAGCCCTACAAGATACAGGGCCTTAAGCAGTTCTGGGCCAATCTCATGCATCCCTGGTGCTTTGCCACCTTGAAGCTTACCAACTACTTCAGTGACTTTTGTCAGGGAAATGGACTCTGAAAGCCCGAAAGCTTCTGGCCCTGACTTGTGTAAGGGAGGCATATCTCTCGGGTTTAAGAGTTCCTCAAAGTGCTCCTTCCACCTCTCGACAATGTCCTCATTAAAGGTCAGAATTTCTCCACTCTTGCTGAGCACAGCTTGAGTGAAGCTCCTCCGACACCCCCGAGCCGCCAGATGGTTCTCCAGAACCACTGTGAAGCTGACCGATAGTCATTTTCCATAGCCTCTCCAAACTCCTCCCATGCTTTGGATTTTGCTTCTGCAACCGCAGCTGTTGCTGCGTTTTTTGCCTGCTGGTCCCTGTCTGCTGAGTCAGGAGCCCCCAGAGCCAACCAGGCCCTAAAGGCCTCCTTCCTCAGCTTGATGGCTTCCCTCACCACTGGTGTCCACCAGTGGATTCTTTGGTTGCCGCCATGACTGGCACCAACAAGCTTTTGGCCACAGCTGTGCCTGGCTGCTTCCACAATGGAGGTTTTGAACAGCGTCCATTCAGACTCCATGTCCCCTATCTTCTCCAGGACATGAGAAAAGCTCTCCCGGAGGTGTGAGTTAAAATCATTCCAGATGGGGTCCTCTGACTGTCATTCCCAGCACACCCTCACTAAATGCTTGGGTCTGCCGGGTCTGTCCATCAGTTTTCCCCGCCATCTGATCCAACTCGCCACCAGATGGTGATTGGTTGACAGCTCAGCACCTCTCTTCACCCAAGTGTCCAGAACATGTGGCCTCAAGTCAGATGAAACAACTACAAAGTCGTTCATTGACCTTTGGCCCAAGGAGCTCTGGTACCAAGTACACTGACAAGGATCCTTGTGTTTGAACATGGCGTTTGTTATGGACAAACTCATGGCTAGCACAGAAGTCCAATAACAGTTCGCCATTAGGGTTCAGATCGGGCAAGCCATTCTTCCAAATCACCCTCTGCCAGATTTCCCAGTCATTGCCAACGTGAGCTTTGAAGTGCCCCAGCAAGACTATGGAGTCTGTAGGTGGGGCCCTGTCCAGAACCCCAGTTGTAGTTCTCCTAATGTAATGCACAAATTGTCTTTTCTCTGAGATGTACGTCACTTTGGAGAAAAGCATCCGCTAAATGAATAAATGTAAGACAAGCAGGAAGAAAGAGAATAATGAGGAAGATGCAGATGACAGCATGAGTCGAGAATCGAGAGAAAGTGCTAGAGTAAAAGCAAAGAAGAAAACAAGAGTTATAATCAGTGTGAATTATGTTACTGGATAGCGTGGTACGAGGTCTATGAACGTGTGCTTGTCTAAGTCTTTACAGTATCTGTGAATGTTTCATGGACCTGTTTGAGTGACTGTGCATATACATACAGCCTTCCCACTTTTAAGTGGGTGTTGTAAAATGAAAAACTTCTGCAATGATTTATAAAAATCAATATCTTTTGTATACACTAAGCTTATTATTTATTATAGCAGCATCTTTTCCCAGTCCGAGTTTCACTCAGGGGGGACGTGGTGGCGCAGTGGGTTGGACCGCGTCCTGCTCTCCGGGGGGTCTAGGGTTTGAGTCCCACTTGGGGTGCCTTATGACAGACTGGCATCCTGTCCTGGGTGTGTCTCCTCCCCCTCCAGCCTTACACCCTGTGTTGCTGGGTTAGGCTCCAGCTCCCTGTGACCCCGTATGGGACAAGCGGTTCAGACAACGTGTGTGCATGTGAGTTCTTCCAAATCACCATGCGGACGCTATGCTTTTTCCAAAACAGATCAGACTATTGCATACATTTCCTACTTTGTTTTGCCAGCCAGATTTCCCAATCACATCATCAATTTTGGTGAACCTAATTTACAACACAATACAGAAACAAAGTGTATTAACATGTAAATATTAATTGAATTACTTACATGATATGAACAGCTTTTACAACATGAATAGCCCTGACTATACTACCGCAAACAAAAACTGTCCTGTATCCTTCACAATTCATAGCACTAACTTTAATAACAGTTGGTAGTGTAGTGGTTGGAGCTACTGCCTTTGGACCCAAAGGTCGCAGGCTCGATTGGCACCTCTAGCTGTAGTACACTTGAGGAAGATACTTATCCTAAATAAATGGGTAATTAATCGTAAATAACTAAGCATTGTGAGAAAAGTATGAGCTAAATGAATAATATGGGTAATAACTGGGATTTACATTCATTTAGCAGATGCTTTTCTCCAAAGCGATGAACAACTTATAGAAAATATAATGTGTGCATTACATTAGGAGAAAGAGACACAGATGCAGATGCATGATTCTTAAGTTCAGTTAGTTTCTTTCCACCCATATGAACCAATGTTCATCACACAAACAGGGAAACAGGTATAATTAAACATTTTTGGTAACAAATTTTGAATTTTCCAAAGGAAAATTTTGAATCTCAGAAGCCCTGAGATGCAATCTGAGGCTATTTCAGGCATTTAAGCATTGAGAATTTTTAGGACAAATTTCCCCAAAACTGTACTCATGACTTCTCAATAGGTTGCATGCTTAGGTGAAATAAGTCATAGAAACCAACAATATCTGGAACTGAAAACAAGCATTCTGGTTTTGACGATCCTGCAGTGTTTACTGCTGGTCATCCATCCATCTGCCATCCATCTTCCTCCGCTTTTATCCGGGGCCGGGTCGCGGGGGCAGCAGTCCGAGCAGAGTCCTCCAGACTTCCCTCTCCCCGCACACCTCCTCCAGTTCCTCTGGGGGAACCCCAAGGCGTTCCCAGGCCAGCCGGGAGACATAGTCTCTCCAACGTGTCCTGGGTCTGCCCCGAGGCCTCCTCCCAGTGGGACAAGCCCGGAACACCTCCCCAGGGAGGCGTCCAGGAGGCATCCGGAACAGATGCCCGAGCCACCTCAACTGGCTCCTCTCGATGCGGAGGAGCAGCGGCTCTACTCCGAGCTCCTCCCGGGTGACCGAGCTCCTCACCCTATCCCTAAGGGTGCGCCCAGCCACTCTGCGGAGGAAACTCATTTCTGCCGCTTGTATCCGCGATCTCATTCTCTCGGTCATGATCCAGAGTTCATGACCATAGGTGAGGGTAGGAACGTAGATCGACCGGTAAATTGAGAGCTTCGCCTTACGACTCAGCTCCCTCTTCACCACAACAGACCGGTACAATGACCGCATTACTGCGGACGCCGCACCGATCCGTTCGTCAACCTGCCGCTCCATTTTTCCCTCACTCGTGAACAAGACCCCAAGATACTTAAACTCCTCCACTTGAGGGAGCAACTCCCCCCTAACCCGGAGGGAGCAATCCACCTTTTTCCGACTGAGAACCATGGCCTCGGATTTGGAGGTGCTGATTCTCATCCCCGCCGCTTCGCACTCGGCTGCAAACCTCCCCAGTGCATGCTGCAAGTCTTGACTTGATAAAGCCAGTAGGACAACATCGTCCGCAAAAAGCAGAGACGAGATCTCGCGGCCACCAAAACAGACACCCTCCGTTCCCTGACTGCGCCTAGAAATTCTGTCCATAAAGATAATGAACAGAATCGGTGACAAAGGGCAGCCCTGGCGGAGTCCAACATGCACCGGGAACAGGTCTGACTTACTGCCGGCAATGCGAACCAAGCTCCTGCCCCGGTCATACAGGGAACGAACAGCCTGTAGCAACGAGCCCCGAACCCCATAATCCCGAAGTACCCCCCACAGGATGCCACGAGGGACACGGTCGAATGCCTTCTCCAGGTCCACAAAACACATATGGACTGGTTGGGCAAACTCCCACGAACCCTCCAGCACCCTAGTGAGGGTATAGAGCTGGTCCAGTGTTCCACGGCCAGGGCGAAAACCGCATTGCTCCTCCTGAATCCGAGGTTCGACTATCGGTCGGATTCTCCTTTCCAGTACCCTGGCATAGACTTTCCCAGGGAGGCAAAGGAGTGTGATCCCCCTGTAGTTGGAACACAATCTCCGGTCCCCCTTCTTAAAAAGAGGGACCACCACCCCGGTCTGCCAGTCCAGAGGCACCGTTCCCGAACTCCACGCGATGCTGCAGAGGCGTGTCAGCCAAGACAGCCCCACAACATCCAGAGACTTGAGAAACTCGGGGCGGATCTCATCCACCCCCGGAGCCTTGCCACCGAGGAGTTTTTTGACTACCTCAGCAACTTCAGCCAGGGTAATGGACGAGTCCCCCTCCGAGTCCCCAGCCTCAGCTTCCTCTACGGAAGGCGTGTCGGAGGGATTGAGGAGATCCTCAAAGTACTCCTTCCACCGCCCGAGAACATCCTCAGCTGAGGTCAGCAGCGCACCACTTCCACTGTAAACAGTGTTCGTGGAACACTACTTCCCCCCTCTGAGTCGCCGGACGGTTTGCCAGAATCTCTTTGAGGCCGACCGAAAGTCTTCCTCCATGGCCTCACCGAACTCCTCCCAAGCCCGAGTTTTTGCCGCGGCGACTGCCAGAGCCGCGCTCCGTTTGGCCCGTCGGTACCTGTCAGCTGCTTCAGGAGTCCCATGAGCCAGCCAGGCCCAATAGAACTCCTTTTTCAGCTTGATGGCATCCCTTACTTCCGGTGTCCACCACCGTGTTCGGGGATTGCCGCCGCGACAGGCGCCGGAGACCTTATGGCCGCAGCTCCGAACCGCCGCCCCGACAATGGAGGCGCGGAACATAGTCCATTCAGACTCAATGTCACCCACCTCCCTCAGGACCTGGTTGAAGTTCTGTCGGAGGTGGGAGTTGAAGACCTCTCTGACAGGGGCCTCCGCCAAACGTTCCCAACAGACCCTCACTATGCGTTTGGGCCTGCCAGGTCTGTCCAGCTTTTTCCCCTGCCATCGAATCCAACTCACCACCAGGTGGTGATCAGTTGACAGCTCAGCCCCTCTCTTCACCCGAGTGTCCAAGACATATGGCCGAAGGTCAGAAGAAACGACTACAAAGTCGATCATCGACCTCCGACCTAGGGTGTCCTGGTGCCAAGTGCACTGGTGGACACCCTTATGCATGAACATGGTGTTCGTTATGGATAAACCGCGACTAGCACAGAAATCCAATAACAACTCACCGCTCGGGTTCAGATCAGGGAGGCCGTTCCTCCCAATCACGCCCCTCCAGGTATCACTGTCGCTGCCCACGTGGGCGTTAAAGTCCCCCAGTAGAACGACAGAGTCCCCAGTGGGAGCGCTTTCCAGCACGTCCCCCAGGGACTCTAAAAAGGCCGGGTACTCTACACTGCCGCTAGGCGCATAAGCACAAACGACAGTGAGAGACCGTTCCCTGACCCGAAGGCGTAGGGAGACGACCCTCTCGTTCACCGGGGTAGACTCCAACACATGGCAGCTGAACTGGGGGGCTATTAATAAGCCCACACCAGCCCGCCGCCTCTCACCTTGGGCAACGCCAGAATAGTGGAGAGTCCACCCTCGATCGAGGAGAGTGGTTCCAGAACCCAAGCTGTGAGTGGAAGTGAGCCCGACTATATCTAGACGGTATCTCTCAACTTCCCGCACCAGCTCAGGCTCCTTCTCCGCCAGTGAGGTGACATTCCAAGTCCCAAAAACCAGAGTTGGCGCCCGAGGTTTGGGTCGGCCGGGCACTCGGCCCCGACCACCGCCCAAATCACAATACACCGGCCCCTTACGGTTTCTCCGGCAGGTGGTGAGCCCACCGAAGAGCGGCTCCACGTCATGGCTTTGGGCTGAGCCCGGCCAGGCCCCGTGGGCATAGACCTGGCCACCAGGCGCTCGCATGCGAGCCCCCCCCCAGGCCTGGCTCCAGGGTGGGGCCCCGGTGACCCCATACCGGGCGGGGTAAACGAAAGCCTTGATTTTTCCTTCATAAGGGGTTTTTGAACCGCGCTTTGTCTCATCTGTCATCCAGGACCTGTCTGCCATGGGAGACCCTACCAGGGGCATATAGCCCCAGACAACATAGCTCCTGGACTCATTCAGGCACTCAAACCCCTCCACCACGGTAAGGTGGACGGTCATGTGACCGTCTAATCTCTACATACTACGAAAAGTCTAACTTGACTGTCCTTGCGAAAGCTACAAAGAACTTTCCTCGGCACATTGATCTTGTGAATTCACTCACCCAGTACTCAGTCCACATTCCTATTGTCATCTCCAACCTTGATTGTTACTACTTGAGCCAACCAGTTCCATCAGAATTAGCTGTTTTTTAAACTGTGGAAATGCTTTCTTTCACTCGCACATCATCTTTGCAATCTAAAATTCTTGCAGCTATTTTTGGTGGGAAGAGAGTGACAAGCACAAATTCACTTATGGCCGACATTGTAAGTCCAGGTCGCTGCAGCTGTTGTCAGACTAATCAGTTACAGAATGCAGAATATTCAAGTGCTTGGCTGTTTTGGATCTTGTTACATTACAAATTGGTTTCTGTACAAGTGACACGTTTGTTAATCAGTTTGTCCCTCGTTGGTCAAACACAGGCAGCTTAGATCTTTTCACATGCGTTTTCTTGTTCCAACTATGCATGGACGTATACGTATATGTATATACATATACACACACTACCCGCTAATTTTCTCCACGGATTTACACTGACTTCAGAAATGACCCAGGTGGTGGAAAAAAAGTAGAAGTCCACCCAAATTTGGAAACTTTTCATCCCTGCACATGTCAGTGACTACATGCATCTCTACAAATACAGGTGTGTATGGTCCTTGGAAGAATCGTGTAACCAAACAGTACAGACAATGTTCTCTGACTGGTTCATGATCTGTGAACCCCTAGACCCAGACTAGAGCAGGATATTGATCTATGATAGGATGTTCCCTGTTTAGCAGCAGTCCAGTCTGCCTTGGAGCCTGTCATGTGACCCACATGACCAGATTTCTCCAACAAAACCCCAGGAAGCTAAACCTCCTGTGGTCACAGTGCTGGGATAGGTAGGTTGAGCTATTACTCACGAAGTAGAGCAGGTCAGTCCATCCCTCCATGGTGATGCACTGGAAGACTGTGAGAACGGCGAACAGGATGTTGTCAAACTGTGTGATGCCATAGTTGGGGCCTAACCAGTAACCCCGGCACTCCGTCCCATTTGAGCACATCCGTGACGACTCCGACTTCCCACAGGGAAGCTCATCTTGGATCTCGTCTGTGCAGCAAGGGGAAAGGTTTGGGATTTACACAGCACCAAGGTGCTCAGACTTGATGTTGTACAACAGGCTACACTAAAGGACACCTGGTTATGTTGGGTTGCTGAGATTAATCAGCTTTTCATTCTATAATTTGTTACATATGGACTGAGATTTAATTGACACAATTATTTGCTGACTTATGCAGCTGGGTAATTTTCAGAGTATCAGTGTCAGTATCGTTATCATGGGCACTCTGCAGGAACAGGGGTTCATTCCCAGGTCCTTCGATAGCACAGTAAAGGCTCTAACTGCTATGCTACCCATTACCCAGTACTCACAGAGAGATAGCTGAATTTCAGTTTAAGCAATCATTATTTTGATAAAGTGCAAATGGAGCACAAATTTGACCTGTCACGTTACAATCCGAAGATCCTGGGTTTAAATCCCAATCCTGTCATCACCCTTGATTAAGATAGTTAGCCTGAACAGATAAAGTAAGAAAACCTTACTGTATAAAGTAAATCACCATGGAGTTAATAATGTAAAACCGTGTCATCCTGGAAAAAGACATCAGCAAAACAATGGCCAATGATAGTACACAAAAGCTACTAAACAGTAAATGAGCACTGTGAATTTGCTGTTAAAGAATTCAGTTTTATGTGAATTACAATATTTCATTCAGACACACACATTTCATAGGAGGTATAGAGTCTTTATGGTGCAATTATATTTATATGCACGTTGAAACCTTTATGAATATAATGCATAACTTTCTGCTGTAGACTACAAAGTATTAAATGTTAATACAAAAAAAGAACAAGGAAAAAACAGTTGAGCGCCAAGGGCCAGGCAGACAAAGACGGAGTCACTGCTCACTGGTGATGATGTCGAAGCAGGTGAAGTGGAACTTGCCCATGTAGAACTCGAGGCCAATGATGGCAAACATAAGGATGGCGAAGAAGAGCAGCAGGCCGATCTGTAGCAATGGGATCATTGCCTTCATGATGGACTTCAGCACCACCTGGAGGCCTGGGGGACACAGTGCAGGCTTCCTGCAACTCTGATTCAAACCAGGATTCAGAATTTGAACTGCCTCCTCATCAAGCCTTCATGGCTTATTTACATTACAGTCTTGTTTCCTCACCTTACGCAAGTGTTACACAACCAAGGGTAAACAAGCTTTTGGCACATTCTATCAATAAATCAACTAGGATTTTATGTCTTTTTCAGACTTTCACTTTATTGAAGACTGCAGGATTTCAAGACCAATTTGCTCCCATTTACATTTCACTTGGTCCCCAGCAGTCTCCACCCCCCCTTTCCTGGGTCTATCACTCACTGGGAATTCCAGACACCAGTTTCAGCGGTCTCAACACTCGGACGGCACGTAGTGTCCTCAGGTCCAATTCCGAGCCCACAGACGACAGGATGCTGACAAAGTGAGGAGGAGTAGAGAGACAGAAATAGAGTAGTGCTTTAAGACAGAAGCTTAGAGTTTAAATATCATTGCAAAGGTCTGCCAGACCCCTGCTGTAGTACCAGATAGCCAAAAATGCTGGCATACTCATGGCCCAGCACATACCCCATGAAAGAGACATTTCTCTGTGTGTGCAGATTCTTATTCCGTCAAGCTCCCTTTACAGCCTCAGTCCCTGCCTAGTTGTTCATGGCGTACCACCCACACAGAGAAAACACAGAAGAGAGCAAATGCAGGAGCTATACATGGTGGGATAGCAGATTCGAATCTGAGGGCAAGACGTTTAATCATGTTAGTAAATAATCAACTGTATAACATTAACGATGCAAATTAATGCTATTTAAATACATATATTAATAGAAACATGTGCCATAACCTCATAGAAATAGCACATATTTGCACAGAGTTTATAGAGCACCCTATATGGCCCAGCTACACACTGAAGCTCGACATTTCACTTCTATGAGAAACAGAATGTAGCTGTTAGGGCCCAGAAGTCCATGTACAGAAACCTCCCCCAAACTCCAAACCACTGGAACCACCCCCTGCCCACTTGGAGTGCAGGATGTTAATTTCAGTAAAAGCTCATTCATTAGCAGCTATGATATACAGCTTGGCTGTTCACTCAGCCAATACACATTTAACTGTATCATCCTGGCCGTGGGACAAAAAGACTGCAGAAATGTGAATGAAAAGTTGAGACTAACTGATTTTATTGCTCGCTGTTTCTTCTTCAGTGTGTACCCCCTCTCCTCTGATATTAGTAGTGCGTATCACATCTTGTTGTCAATTGGTAATAAATCAGCATCACCAGCTGCCCTTCTCACAACACTTTCTGTCTTTTCACAAACACATACACACACCACATGACACTTCTAAATCCCAGTGTTTTCCCAAGTTTTAACATCTGAAACTTGGCTCTTATTTCCCTTTTGAGAAAAGTAAAATATGAGCAAAACCCTTTATTCAAGAATGCTGAATTATATTGTGAGATTCCTTTAACACAAGCTTTTAAAAGCACACACATTTGAGAGGTGGGGACAGGAGAGGGCCTGGGTGCTTGAACCAGCAAAGTACGGCCACTAGAGGGTGCAGCAAACCCTGCAGTGAGAAGGATGTTAAAAGGAAGAAGTAAGAATAAATTAATAAAAAAAGAAGGGGGAAGGAGCAAGTGAAAGATGATGGCTGGGATTGAGGAAGGAAAAAGAAAAAGTCGCCGAAGACTAAATAAGGTCTGTAAGTGTGGACATAGTTGCAAGAGGAATAATGCTGTTGTCTAATGCGCACTGGAGAACAACTAGATGAAGCTCAGAACAGCGGCATCATATCAGCTCCATGATGCACGCTCTGCAAACCGTTGCAGCCGTCTGTTACCAGTGTACACCATTTTTGACTTTGCAGAAGCACCATGCACAATGACACCCGTTTACCTAAACTGTACTCTAACCAGCGGTGTTGGGTTTGAATGCAGATAGTAGAAACAGTTTGTGATCATCACAATATCTGTGCCCAGAGGGATATAGTGATTAGGCCATCAATCACAAGAGCATTGAATCACTCTGTTTCAGTGAATGCAGCGGGCAAGCTGCTTTTCTTTGTATTAAATGATACCTTCCTACTACCTCTGCCTACATACTGCACTTTAGCATTTGTAATTTTTCTAATCAACATGGAGAATATGTTGTATACAGCATAAGAGGAGGTGTGCTGAGATAGGAGTTAAGGAAAACCTGGATTCTGTCAGCAAAACAGTGTCCTCACTCTTTCGGGATTATGCTCACCTGTTATTGCCTGGATGGTAGTGAGCTGTCAGCTTGTATTTATTTCTGTGTTATTCCAATCCCTTCTGTCAGTACTTGTTTATACGCAGGCTGCTGTAGCCTCACGCAGTTTCCTTCAAGATCAGTGAAGTCTATCTATCTATCTATGGGGAAATAAACTCCATTTAACAGGTGGGACATGATGCAAGTGCAGCCTGTTTTATGGGTTGATGCAGTGTGAAATAATGAAAATAGAAGTAGAAGTTGAGAGAGGCTCCTGTGACATCATTGTGCAGACAATAAGAAACAGGGACAGTGCTTCTGGATGTGGCCATGTTGCTGTGGAATGAGACTGAGAATGGAACAGGGAGGGTGGGAAAGGAAGGTGGGCACCAAAAATGGTCCAGAGGGAGGCAGGCGATGGCAGTGTGAGATGGGGGGGAGTGAGGGATTCACACTGAGAGAAGGGACAGCTGCCGGGTGCAGGCAGGAGCACTCTCTGCTGGGATACACCTGTCAATCTCTGTCCAACACACTGCGATCACACTGGAAGCAGTGGGGGCTGCTGGTGCATGTCAAATGGAGTTCAATGAGGTACGATTTAAAGTGTGGAGATAAGCATGTGTGTATTGTACAAGCACCTGTGTGTCAGGCTACATGTATTCCTGTGTATAGGTAGGTCCGTGTGTTTCAGTTCCAAGATCCAAGTAAAGTGCAGCTGTTTTACTGTTGAATAATGTACTAAGCTTTAATTTTTTTCTATCAGAAAAAAATGATGGGGGGTAAACTATAGTGTTGGGGTTAGAGCTATTGCCTTTTAATTGGACCCAGGTTTGACTCTCTCCTTCCACTGCAATATGTTTCATCAGGGATCAAGGTATTGACCCTGAACAGATACAGCAGAGATTGCCCAGCTGTATAAAGAGTACAGAATTGTAAATAGTTTAGTGTACAAACCTAATGCTGTGCACTGCCTTACAGAGAAGCATCAGCTAAATGGAGACATAATAATAATGTTAGATGTATAAGGTACTCGTGAAAAAAATAATTAAATAAATTACTTTTCTACTGCTTAAGTTTCTGTAAACACTTAAAACAACAACAAAAATATTCTCAAAATACTGAATTCCTCAAAATGGCCACATTTCACCTTAATAACTTCACAAACATTAAGCATTCGATTAAACAACACATTCACTCGAACCTTTGGCTAGGACAGGTATTGCATTACATTTATTGTGCATGCATATGTGTGCATCCAGCTTGTAAGTGTGTGGGCATATACATATAAAATTATCTTTAGTAGAATGTGCGTGTGTGTAAATCAAAGTCACAAACCTAGACTGAGGGACACTGGCTTTGCTTTGCTTTCTCAGCACAGTGCAGACAGCCAAATGCTGTTTTCAGAAACTGAATCCCATTTTCTCAGGGAACACCCCTGTATCCGCTTACGTACAGTGGGCACCTGAGTTGGCGTGAGCGTGGCTGCCTGTATGTGCATGCACATGTGAGAGACACTGTGTTCTGATACACGAATGGCACATTTTGTCTGTGTGATAGTCAAACATCTTGCTTATTGATTGAGTTACTTGGATTTTTTGACTAATGATGATGACTGATGATCAAGTCTCTCACCAGCATCACACAGCACTGTCACTTCCCGTTCATGGTATTGCCATAGCAACAGGCCATCCCTCACTCGCCCATCGTTTCCATGGTTACCAGCCTTCTCTCATTCATAACTGTTTCCTAGGCAACAAGGGCCTTGCTCGTTGATAGAATCTTAGTATTACCGTGGCAACAAGGACAGAAGGGAGGGTCCGTTTGGGTAGATTTTTTTTCTTTAAGATTTGCTGTTGTGCCACATGAAAAATAAAGACTCACTTGGAAGTCACGAGTGCCTAAACAAACACACTCTTACACATCCACCCACACAGACAGAAAGAACCCTTCTGCTCACACAAGAACAGATTCACTAGATCAAAAATAACATTTGATGAACACACACTTTTGTGCACACACTGATGTCTGGGGTGGCAGTAAAGTCATAAAACATGAACACATACCACACACATACCTGTATATTCACAATACATCTCTATTCTGACAAACAAGCATTGAGAAAAGGAAAAGCTCAAACTTGGAAACAGCTGCATTTTCATGTGTTTATGAGAATACGTCACTCTAAGTGTACGCAGATGACTGTGGGAAAATGTGCATGTGTCTGAGCGTGTGTGTGTGTGTGTGGGGAAGCAGTATGGCACTGCCATGTGTTCTCTCAGTGTGAACTCCTGTCCTCTCAGATCCCTGCTGTGCTCAGTCTCCCAGTGCACAATTCCACCTGGCCACCTGACACACGTGCTACTGTTCTTAATACTTGCAAATATACCTTTCTCTTCCACACAAGTGCACTCTTGTTCGGCCTTTCAGACTACTTCAGAAAAAGAAATCTCTCTCGTTTTGTATTAAAATGAGAACTAAGAATTGTAGTAATTTATTCTAATTTATACTAAACTATGTGTACTAATTAATTTATTGTTATAAATACAGTATGAACTCAAATATTTCACTTTAGATTTATCCAGTTGAATAAAACACTGAAGATGTACAAATATTCAGACTGCGGCATTAGGAGTCCCTAAACTGCTCTTTGACATTCTCCTCCCACTCTGGTATCTGACAAACAGGCTGTTGTCCCCCTCCTTGTCTGCAGCTCAAAGTGTATGAGGAAGTAAAATTTCAGGTTATTTATCTCCTTTCCCTCATGACTCAGTGTCTATGTTGTGACCACTGGAGGCCTGCAAGAATCAAGCCTTTGATTTCCGGCTGTTTTTGAAAACTGCTGGGTGAGTGGCAACCGGCTGGTTATTGCTTTCTTATCACACAGGCTCCTCAAGATAATGGCATACACAGAGGGTTGGAAATTCGACCCTGCAGTTCAGCTGGATGAAAAAAGTACAATGAAATTATTGTTGCGGTTATGCTTCCATTTGATATGAGACAGAGAAAGTCAGTGCTGCAAGTACATTTACATTTATTCATTTAGCAGATGCTTTTGTCCAAAGCCACGTACATCTCAGCAAAAGTACAATTTATGCATTACAAGTAAAAATACCAAGTGGCGTGCAACTATCTAAGCACCAGTTCCCTGGATGGTGATGTTATCGTGTTATCTGCAGGTTTCAGTATGACTGATGACCCTAGTATCCATACCAAAGACTCACCTTAAACACCAACAACAACTTCATTGTCAACACTACTGACAGCCCCAGTATCAACACCAGAGAGAATTACCCTTAATACCACCAAAAATTCTGCTGTCAATCAGGGTGTGATGTTGGTGTTCACTGTGAAATGTACAAAAAGTGGGGTACACACCACACACACACACAGTTTCAGAACCGCTTGTCCCACACGGGGTCACAGGGAACCGGAGCCTACCCGGTAACACAGGGCGTAAGGCCGGAGGGGGAGGGGACACACCCAGGACGGGACGCCAGTCCGTCGCAAGGCACCCCAAGCGGGACTCGAACCCCAGACCCACCGGACAGCAGGACCAAGGTCCAACCCACTGCGCCACCGCACCCCCTCAGGTACACACCAATTTAATTAAATTAATTGACATGATGCACTTTAAACTGTTCTAATGTTGAACTGCGTGATCGATGGAAAAGCCAAAGAAAGAAACTTTCTTAGGAAATGCTTAGAAATTGTGGAATTATGTTTTTAAAATGTAACTTTGAATGTTTTGCTGCATTACATATCTGTCTCTCAATATTTTTCTATTCTATTTTTTCTGACAGGCTTTTTGTGAACAGGCAAACAGGCTTACCCTTGACACCAACTCTATTCTCAACACCACTGACAGCCCTAGTGTCAACACCACAGGCAGACTTATCCTTCACACCAACGACAACATCACCGATAGGCATAGTGTCAACACTATGAAAAGCCCTAGTCTCGACATCAGTGATAGCTACATCAACACCACTGACAGCCCTGGTTTCAACACTGGTGACAAGCTACAATCTAAAACTCCTAGTTTCAGTGTGTAAACTTTTCATTTTTTGGGAACCAATAAGGAGCTGAAATTCATGATGAGGCACACTCACTACCGTCTTTTTCCCAGCTCCACCATCTGTCCACTCACTTGTCTCTGGCCCCAAGTTTTATAAGACCAGCCCGCTGAGTGTTGTCTTATCCTGTAAGTGGAAGGTCAGGATGGATGCACCAATCAGGAAAGGCCCTCCCTACCTCCCTTTTCACTGCTTCCTCTCTTTCTACTGAGCTCTCTCTTCAGGAGTCCCTGTCTGTTGGCTGGATCCTATGCTCCTCTCACCTTATGTTCCTCTATTAGCAGAGAGCACCCCACCTTTCTCTCTCTAAACATGCTGTCCCTGTGAGTAGCATTCCCTCATTGCTGATGACTTTGCTTTGTTTTACAGAGACAAGTCAAAGCAATCACTGACAAGTTCTCAGCATCACCCTGCCCAGTGATGTAAATGTGAATGTAGCATGGTGCATCTGCATGTGTGCGCTTGTGTGTGTGAGAAGGAGAGAGACAGAGGAGGAGGGTAGGATAAAGGGCACTCTCAGTTCTCATGCAAACAAACATTGTGTTTGCATATGTGTGAGAGTATTACATTTACATTTACATTTATTCATTTAGCAGATGCTTTTCTCCAAAGCATCGCACATCTCAGTGAAAATACAAATTTGTGCATTACATTAGGAGAAAGAGACATAGTTACAGACATTTGATTCTTAAGTAAACCTAGTTTGTTACTTTCCACATGATGCACCGATGTTCATCACTGGAGTAGGTGCATAAAACACAGGATAGATGAATCATGATAACCTTCCTGCTATTTTTTTTGTAAGGTACACGAACATTTAAATACAATACAGGAGTAGCAGCTGTGTAAAGGCTTATCTGGGGATGATCATAAAGTTTTCAGACCCTTCTTGAATGTAGACAGACTTTCAGCAGTTTTGAGTGAGAGGGAGAGGTAATTCCACCACAACAGAGCCAGAACCAAGAACCTCCGTGCTTTACTTTTTGTGTGTGGGACCACCAAGCGAGCAGAAGTAGGCAAGCGAAGGGGTCTGGTTGGGGTGTAGTGGTTGATCAAGTCTTGTAAATAGCTGGGAGCAGTTATATTGATGCATTTGTAGGCAATAACTAGGGTCTTGAATTTGATCCAGACAGCTATAGGAAGCCAGCGCAGGGAAATGAGTAGAGGAGATACATGGGAACGCTTTGGCAAGTCAAACACAAATCATGCAGCAGCATTCTGTATCAGCTGCAGAGGTTTGATTGCAGTAACGAGAAGGCCACATGAGAGAATTGCAGCAATCCAGACGGGATGTCACCATGGCCTGGACAAGTAATCTCAGTCTTAATCTCAGTTCTTCTTGATAACCTTGTATATGTTATTGCATTACACTAATTTCTCTTAAATGCAGGAGGAGGGAAGTGTTACAGGGGGAAAGCTTGGGTGTTAGGGGTGGGATAGTTTCAAGAAATTTCTTCAATGAGACCTGAGAAAGAAGAATTCAAACTGGGGTGATAGAGAAATGAGTAGAGGAGATACATGGGAACACTTTGGCAAGTCAAACACAACTTGTGCAGCAGCATTCTGTATCAGCTGCAGAAATTTGATGGCAGTAGCAGGAAGGCCACACAGGAAAGAGTTGCAGTAGTCCAGACAGGATGTCACCATGGCCTGAACAAGTAGTTGGGAGGAGTCAGTTGTTAGGTAGGGACAAGTCCTGTAAATATTATGTAGGATGTATCTGCAGATATGCGTGTGTGTTAAGCCCTTGCCATCATCTACACGGACATCACTGCTATGCAGTCATTCAAGTGTGACTCTCCCCTTGGCCACCTGCTGCACGCACACACACACACACGGGGAGCCGGAGCCTAACCTGGCAACACAGGGCGTAAGGCTGGAGGGGGAGGGGAGACACTTAGGATGGGACACCTGTCCATCGCAAGGTACCCCAAGCAGGACTCAAACCCCAGACCCACCGGAGAGCAGGACCCGGTCCAACCCACTGCGCCACTGCACCCCCCTTAGCCACGTGCTGGTCTCATTATATTAGATCTGCAAAGTTCCCACCTGTAGTGAAGTGTCTCTGTTAACCCAGCTGCATCAGCATGAACTGCTGACATCCTCTGGCATTTGGACCCAAGAGTTTGTGTGGTGGGTACAATATACCTGCATCTAGGTAGGTGTCAAAATAAATAAATTAACCTCATTTTACATCACATAACACCATTGCACAATGAAAATGGATTAATCAATGGAATATAATGCCAGCAATTTTATGTTTGACTTGTACCATAAACTGTGGATAGGGCAGGTTTTAGAACTCGGCACAGTGAGGCACTTCAACCTTGGCAACAAGGAGTCAAAGGGTATAGTGAACAGGAAAGCGGAGTTTGCTTTGAGTTGATTGTGCTGTTTGCAGTTTCAGTCTCCACTTCTCAGTATACAAACCAGCTCTCTCAACACAAGAGCATGGATGGACAAACACAAACCCTTCACTGGGTATGTACACTACTAGTAAATAATTTCAGTTCTTTGCTATGATTTATAACAGATCTTTACTTCTCTCTGTTTTCCACTGTGAACTCTGGGTCTACCAGTAGCACCAACTCTGACTCTAACACTGTTAAAGCTGTATCTTCTCAGGCGTTCTTAACTGCTGGAGGCATTATGCCCAGGGACAGGTGCGACTTTTCCTTGGCGAAGTCCAGAATTGTGGGATCATACATTTCCCCAGATACAACCTTTATTCAGTCATTACTCTGGTACTGCTCATTTGTGTATCGTATAATATTTAATAAAAAAAAAAAGAATTGGCGTGGGTATCGGGATTTGTCTGTTCTGTGTCTTATGCACTTACTTGAACGATGAACCTCAGTGCAGCAAGTGGTAGGGAACAATCTAGGTTTACTTGAGACTTTCATGTCTGCAGCTATGTCTCATTCTCTCAATGTAATGCAAAAATTGTACTTTTGCTGAGATGTGCGTCGCTTCGGACAAAAGCGTCTGCTAAATGAATAAATGTAAATGTTAATGTAAATGTGTAACACAGAAGCTGTGTGAGCATTTTACAGGACTGTGCACAGGGAATGTATGAGGAAGCTCTCTCTTTCTCTCGTTTTCGCTTTCCGTCAGCACTTGGCTTCTCACACGCCAACAGTGAAGTCACACACATTGACGTGGCAACAGCAGCCAGCACAGTCACGATTCCCAGCACGACCACAGGAGGCCACCTTGGAGCAATGGACAAGGACCAGAACCAGGGACAGGACTTAAAAAGCAGATTCAAAATAAGAGATTGGGGCAACAGTACAATTCCAGAACCAGGTATAGGGCTTCAGAACTAAGGAGAGGGCTTCAGAACCATGGACAGAACTCAACAGTAAGAACAAGGCTTTGGAATAACTTCAGATCTAAGGGCATGGTTCTGGACCTTGGACAGGGCTTTGAAACAAAGACAGAGCTTAAGAATTAAGGACCGGTCTCAGCACAAGATAAAGGGTTTCAGATCCAGTGACAGGACTCAGTTCCCAACAGCAGGGAGAAAGATCAAGTACAGAATCTGGGAGCACAGGGTTAATTTTTAGGGGCAGGTCAGATTACTGAGATAAGCATCATTAAAGAGTTGAGACATACGTGTGTACATGGATCAGTGTTAAAGATTATGAGACTGTAGTGTCTAAGCTCATACTCATCAGCAGTATTATATCATAGTTAATGTGTCCTCAGCTATTAAGCAGAACAGCAAACACAAACAAAATACGTGTGAGTTTGATGTGTTATTTATTGTGAGAATCAGGCGATAATCCTTTAATAAAACAATATTGGTACAAAATATTTCAATATGCCTGTGTCATTGTCTGGATGTGAGCAATGGTTGCAAGCAAAGCATCGTTGAGCCCACCTGCAAATGGCAACCAGAGGCACCAATGCTACTGCCGGAAAGACAAGAAAACAGGATGGTCTTGTATCATCCTTAAAGAACTCTGCTACGAAAAGGAATATCAGCCTAGCATGCCTAATGAGGGCATCTGAGACTGTGAGTGTTTGTCTGTGCTGGCCTGAGTATGTATTATTTTATTATGCTGGAGTGTGTACATGTGTTGTCAATCTGTGAAAATTGGGGTGAGCTATGCGTGTACCCTGTTGTGCATGAATCCCACTGAACAGTGTGTACAGTTACTGCAAGCTTATATATGTATACAAGGCGTACCTTGCTGAACTGGGAAATCAAGTTATCATACAGCAACAATGCCATCATTACCTGTAATCTTACTTAGAAGTCTTATTTAATCTAGAATGCCCAGGAGGGGTGGGCAGCCACTGGCACTTGGACCCCCAGAGGTTTTTTTTCTCCCTCGACTTTCATTTGGGAGTGTTTTCTTCCTTTCCTCCATGGCCAGTAAGCATACTTATAGCTTTATAAAAGCATTGATCATGTTATTATGTCTGTAGTCAACTGAGGGGGTGTGGTGGTGCAGTGGGCTTGGCTGGGTCCTGTTCTCTGTGGGGTCTGGGGTTTGAGTCCCACTTGGGGTGTCTTGTCCTGGGTGTGTCCCCTCCCCCTCCAGCCCTATGCCCTGTGTTGCTCGGTTAGGCTCCGGCACTCCATGACCCCACTTGGGACAAGCGGTTTCAGTCAATGTGTGTGTGTAGTCAACTGTCTTCGATGTATTTGTTTCTTTACCTTATGCCTGTATTCAAGCACTCTGTGTCACTGCCTGATAAGAGCGCTCTATAAAAACAAATTGAATTGAATATGTATATACCTATGGATGTCAGCACGTGTGTATGTGCTACTTGCTTCTGTTTGTACGAATATTTGTGTGGATATGTGTCTGTGTGTGTGTGTGTATATTTGTGCATTTGTTCATGCAGTTGGGGGGCGCGGTGGTGCAGTGGGTTGGACCGGGTCCTGCTCTCGGGTGGGTCTGGGGTTTGAGTCCCGCTTGGGGTGCCTTGCGACAGACTGGCGTCCTGTCCTGGGTGTGTCCCCTCCCCCTCCAGCCCTATGCCCTGTGTTGCCAGGCTAGGCTCTGGCTCCCCGCGACCCTGAATGGGACAAGTGGTTCAGAAAATGTGTGTGTGTGTGTGTTCATGCAGTTCATGCACATGTGCAAAAGAGGGTTCCTTCAACTTACTGCACAGCAGTGAAAAACATGAATGCAGAGCACACACACAGACAGAGTTTGTGCCCTCCACCCTCTCTGAGTCTTTCTTCCTCTTCACATTGTTGAATTGCTGATGCTGTTTTTCACAACAGTCTTCTTTTCTTGCTGTGTTGAACTACTGAGCCCAAAGGACCCAAAGGACCCGCATGTTACAATTCCTGCCCTCACGACACTAGTCCTGTGGCCTCTTTTGCTCTACATTCTCCACCACCAAGGACCGTAGTGGTCAGAAAACCAGGCAGGAGACCAAAGAGCTGGAGGTTTAGGCTGCACAAGGTAAGCTGCTATTGTACTTAAGGCACTTAATCCATACCTCTTTAATAAAACATCCTGCTGGATAAATGGATGAGGTGCTAAAAAAACATGTAACCTGTGTAAGTCACTCTGGATAAAAGTGTCTGCCAAGCAGCTTAATAATGTAATCCGTGCCTTTTCATTTAATTCTTTCCACACCTGCCTTTCCCTCTCCCCCATTTATTCCTGCTCAACTCCTGTAATCCTTCTTTTCCCACCACCTTCTCCTCCTTTCCAACTACCCTTCCTGAGTCATCTCAGCAATCCCCCTTCCTCTGCTTTGACTCACCCATCCCTCTGTCCTCTGTTCATCTCTCACTGCTTCCTTCACTTGTTACCTCACTCTCAACATGCCTCTCTCACCTGCTCCATTCATAGTGCTTCCCTGTCTTTCCTCTGTACTATATCTGCCCCTCCCCTGACTCCTTCTCTCTTTTTTCATTCTCTCCAGGAAGCAGTGGGGGATGGGGTGACATTTCGGCAGCGCCCCGGCCGGGGCTCCCCCGCAGCTCAGCTGTGATCGCATCCGTGTCTCAATGTGTTCATTAAGGCACGAGAGTGAGAGGGAAAAAGGAGCCGCTGTCATTAAACAGCGTCATACTGGCTCTGCACTGTATTTTCACTGCCGTGCCTCAAGAAGACAGTGACTGTATGTGTTTTCTTCTGAAAAACATTACACAATATAAAAAGGAAACATGCTTACCTGGGTAAATGTAGAATTTATACTGTAGTACCCTTGCAATATGGAAATATTTTCAAATATATACCTATACAGATTATTTTTAAGGGACTAGTTCTTTGATAGTACTGCATTTGTTTTTTTATTATGGAATCTTCTGAGATCTGGTGTATTTTCCTTCAGTGTGAAGCTCACTATCACATACCCAGTGTGAATGTACTATGATTAGTTACTCTATTAAATTGGCAGTTTTCAAAACCATTCACAGTACCAGGTACACTAAGTTACACATAATAATTTAGATATATGTTACTTCTTTTAGCAGATGCTTCTCTCCAAAGCATCTTCCAATAAACTCTAGGTAGTGTTATCAGCCCACTATTCACCAAGGTGACTTACACTGCTAGATACACTACTTACAATGGGTTACTCATTCATACATCAGCAGAACACACTCTCTCTGTCACTCACACACTATGGGTGACTTTTAGTCCCCAGTCCACCTGAACAGCATATCTTTGCACTGTGGAAGGAAACCATAACAGCCATAGGGGAACATGCAAACTCCGCACAGACTGAGCAGGGATCAAACCCATATCTTCTCACACCACCCTGGCACTGTGAGACAGCAGCGCTACTCACTGTGCCACCCAGACATATATACAGCCGGGTTATTTTCACTAGAGCAATTTACACTTTTTCATTTATCTAACACCTTTCTCCAAAGCAACTTACTATGTTAACCTTCTTAAAATTATTTACCCTTTTATATAGCAGCATGATTTTACTGGAGCAATTTTGGGTAAGTACCTTACTAAGCAACATCACAGGTGGAGTTCAGACTTGAACCAACAACTGTGGCAGCTCTAACCACTGTACTACCAGTTGTCATTGGTTAGTGTTAATTTAGGGCAAGTGGCTTATTCAGGAGTAAAACGGCAAAATTTGGAATTTGAACCTGGGTTGTCTGTCTGCTGGGAAACAGTTCTAACTACTACGCCTGCTGCCCAATTACATACCTGCACATACTGTATGTACACATAGCAGCATTAAACCATCCCACTGACCTTCTTAGGGATCACTGGTGAAACCCTATCCGACCACTTCTTAAGTCTTACAGCTTTTAACTCTGCTGCCCACCCCATCTGCTCCCATCTCCATGTTGCCTTCTGTGCCCCTCCATAATCACACGTGTGTTGCAGAGTCCACACTCTAGAGCAGAGGGAGAGATGGGTCTTTTGCTCTCTGGTGTTAAAACTGTTTGCTGCTGGATCCTTATATTCCTGAGAAGTGCTGATGCTTCTAAGTGCTGACTATACATGCCTGATTCTCAGTGAGCACCCCTATTGTGTGAAGCACACTGAACAAGCTGATCAGTGCTGAACTGATTAAAGGGACACCCAAGTCCCTTGGCCATCTAATTTCTATGTCCACATCACCTGCTGGGGGCAGTTTGACCTTTCCTGTCCAAACTGTGACACTGACTGCCCCTTCTATTTACCTTTTTAATACAACCTGTTACCTAACACCTTATGATCCATCATGTCACAGTTTTGCTTCTGCAGAGTGCATAAATTTGTGTGTGCGTGCATGCATGTTTCAAACTCACCCGGTGAGCACCACCACAAAGTCCATGACATTCCAGCCATTGCGCAAGTAGGATCCCTTGTGGAAGACGAAGCCTAGCGCCAGGATTTTGATGCCTGACTCGAAGCAGAAGATGCCGATGAAATAGGGTTCCGTGTCATCCTGTTGTTGCAGAAGCAGGATTTTTGTGTGTGAATATCCCTTTTTCCCCCCATTTTAAACAAATACTTGATCAGAGGAGGGCCGTGGTGGTCTGGAGCCTATCCCAGAAGCATACGGTGAGGCACAGTACACCCTGGACAAGAGACCAGTCCATTGCAGGACAATAACACATACTCACACATACACACAAACTACGGGTAATTTAGAGTCACCATTTGAATATGTGCATTGTTCTTTGCAGTCTGGGTTACGTGTTACAGAATGTACGTAAAAGTGTCGGTATTCATTCAGCACACGGAGGTAGTGACTCACCAGGCGCTCAGACATGGGAGTTTTGTCTTCCATGGGAAGGTGCTGCTCCAGGGCCAGGACGATGCAGTTGGCAATGATGGTTGTGAGAATCATCCATTCAAAGGGAGTGGAGATGGCATGTCAAGGAATTCTCCCAAATGGCATAGAACAGGCATTCATTTGTTTGTTTGTTCGTTCGTTTGTTCATTCCTTCTAAAATAACTGTGGTCCAGAACTAACAAACAACCAATCTTAAATAACTGATACATTACCTAATCAGTCAAGTAACAGTAAACTGGTTTTCATAGCCTTCACATCATGAGCAGAACTGAATGCAGGGAATTCCCACGACCACATAACAGCAAAGCACAAGCACACTCCCACTGCAATCAGTGACAACGATTAGCGTCACAAAGCAGGAAGTCACCATCCATCAGGGCCGCGGCACAGTGCTAGTTCAGCCTGACGAGGCCATAACACAGCTGTAGGCTTGCAGCTTTGACGTGGGTGTCCGAACTTTACAGATGGCATAAGCACAGCCTGCTGGCCTGTTTGAACTCAACAGCGAGCAGCGGGGTTCTGTCCACCACGCAGGAGGAAGTGGACAGGGAAAGCAAAAGACAGAATGACAAGGATGGCAGCAACCACAAAGAGGAATATGAGGGGCAAATGGGTAACAGAGGAGAGGTGACAGCGTTTGCAGCAAGAGCTGGGGAGGGCTACGCCATACTCCAGTCTGTATGAACAGATACGGTGTGACATGTAAGGCTCCGGTGTGTCAGTCCCGTTCTCAAATTTCATGTTATCAGCTATCCAACCACACCCTTTCCTTAGCCTCAGTGGTGACATATATCATATTTTGTACATGGTCAGTGTAGCTCTATTCTGGGTACCAACACATAATTTATTTACACCTACATTTACATTTATTAATTTAGCAGACACTTTCTCCAAAGCGACGTACATCTCACAGAAAATACAATTTGTGCATTGCATTAGCAGAAAGAGACATAGCTGCAGATGTGTGACTCTTAAGTACAGCTAGTTTGTTTCCTTCACCATTATGCACCAACTTTCATCACGCAAGTAGCTGCATAAAACTTTACCAGAATACCGCTGATTCCTAATAACCTTTCTGGGAGTTTTTTTTGAGATAACATATAAACATTTACGTAGCATTACAGGAGTGGCTCTGTAAAGGATTGATCGAAGCATGATCATGAACATTTATACCTTACATGAACTTAAGAGATCACGGGTGAAGCGAGTCCGGAAGAGATGAGTTTTAAAACCATTTTTTATTATTTACAATTGATACTAACAATAACAATTATTCTAACACACACACACTTTCTGAACCGCTTGTCCCATACAGGGTCACGGGGAGCCAGAGCCTACCCGGCAACGCAGGGCGTAAGGCCGGAGGGGGAGGGGACACACCCAGGACGGGACGCCAGTCTGTCGCAAGGCACCCCAAGCGGGACTTGAACCCCAGACCCACTGGAGAGCAGAACCAACTTAGTCCAATCCACTGCGCCACCACGCCCCCTATTCTAATACAATAACATAATAATAAGTTTATTATTTCTTTCAAATTGTCATGTAATTGCTTAGCTCTAACTTAAAAATATACCTGTCAGCTGAACATCACACTACACTGAAACAATGTGGTTCAATGTTAATATGTAGGGCCAGCAGGTGGCTTTGCTCACGAAAGACCCAATTTCAAATCCCACTTTCTGCTGTAGCATTCAGTCAAGGCACCAACCCTCAACTAAAATGGTAAATATTTATCAGCTGCTGGTTTTGCTAAAATGTTAACTAAATGAATAAAACAAAACAATATGGATCTTGTACTAGTGTTTCTCTGGACATAAGTCAGGAATCTTTTAGATGATCAAATTACATCCCTACCCACTATGCTACCTACATTTATCATGCAAAAGGATAAAGCCTCTCATATAAAAGACCTCTCTTGCATAATATTTGCAGGTTTAATTTAGTCACAATGGTGTCGAAGCATTGTTAAAGCTCTACTACTAATTACAGTGTCATCTTATTCAAACTCATTCCATCCTAATTACACTCACCGTTTGGGTGTTAATTTGTGTACTGAGGCACACATAAAGAGTCATACACACACTACGCTGACACATATAGTCACATATGGGAGCTCAAGTTGGTAGCTGAGATTATCACTCGGAGGGCACTGCAAACCGCCTCGTAAGGACTCATGCTTGGTGGAAGGAATAGTCCAGTGAGTAATCATCAGGAAATAAAATGCGCTTTGGGGTCTGCTATAAATGACCAACTTAGGCACATCCTGCATGGTCTGAAATAGCCGAATCATTAGTGAGTCAGACCCAATTCTTGTACCCAGCATGTAACTACTGTTGACGAGTGGAAGGGGCGGCAGAAATGGAGCCTGGTGACTCACGACACAAGTGATTAACAAATAAAACATGCTTGTTTGGCAGAGTAGCCAGAGGTGCTCCAAATTTGACGAGAAACATAATGTAAACATATGGAAACATGCCAATGCTTTAATGGAGTATTGTTTTGGTACAAGTCAGACATACCAAGAGATCAGAAAAATATTTGGTAAAGACACTGCTAATGAGCCACAAATGTGCCATTAATAATATAATTACATATTATGAGATTAAAGATTTACAGACAAGCTAGTATTTTAAAAAAAGGAACAGTGTAACACACCTGCAGCTGTGTTAAGAAATGCAGTGATTGAAAAGATAACCCAACAGGCTACTGAAAGACTTTAACTTAAAGATTTTTTTAATGGAACAAAGACTTTACAGTTATTTATTTAGCTGACACTTTTCTCTATATATATATATATATATTTACAATGAATTACCCATTTATGGAGATTATTTTTACTGAAGCATCTCAAGACAAATATCTTGGCCAAAGGTACTGCAGGAGGAAGTCCGATTCAAACCTGGATCTTTCAAATGCAGACAGAAGTTCAAAGGACTACTCCACATGCTGCCCATAGTGTGATCTGCATGGAGTCTGCAAAACAATACTGAGGACAAAAGAGACAATATGGCCAAATCTAGTCACAGAGTGTTTGTGAATATATTCTAGGGATACATATGAAATAATAATAAAGTGGAATTTTAATATCAAAAGAAAGAATATTAACATGTCTGAGGAGAAGACAGACGTGCAGCCTATTCAGGGTCAGGCCAGGGGCCAAGAACCCATCTCCAACAGTGATGCTGGGAAATGCATTTTGTGTTGTGTTCTTGCATCTCGTTTTGTTATGTCTCCTCTATCATCCACCGAGAGCGGGGGGTGGGAGTTGGGGGGATGGTGCAGTTTATGAATCATTAATCTGAACTTTAAAAAGATCTATAAAAAGATGATTTTGATACCTTTTACAATCAACCTGCATGTTTATTACTGAAAATAAATTTGTAAAAAACAAAAAAAAAACCCTACTTGAAAAAAACAGAATCAGTTATTTTTTTAAAATGGATAAACGGCTAGCTGGCCAAGCAGCAAATATTATGTAGCTATGTTGTTATGATAGTTTCTATCATAATCCAGCTATGCCAGTTTGTAGCGACACATTACACAAGTCGAGGAACAATGTAACACACCTGCAGCTGTGTTAAGACACGAGCGCCAACATGTGTCCCATGAAAAAAACTGAAGCTGTAAGGGAGCGATTAACCCATCTCCCACCAGTGGTGCTGTCCTGTTGACTGACTGGAAGAGCAGGTCACCTCTTAGGCACCCATGTTTGTCCCTGGGTGCTGCGGGGTACGACGGTGGTGAAGGCATATGCCCTTACCCCGCCGGTAATCTTTTCCGTTATATAACACATGATGGTACATTACCGGAAAATGATATTCAATCATGGTGCTAAAACTGTCTGCAAGTCTTAATGGACCCTTAATAATTCACAGTTCAATTTGGAGAATGAGATGGCGGCAGCAAGAGATGAAAGTGGGGGGGGGGGGGGGGTGAAGGGGGAAAAGCAGAGTTATATAGGGACTGACGTGGCAGTCTGTGAAGGCACCGTTGACATCTTGGCAACCGAGATGCCTGAAAACGCTAATGCAGAATGGATCTGGGTGGGGGCACGGCTGAGAAACACTCCAACAAGAGTGAAGTTGGACTGAGCGGCAGTGCACAGAGACGGTAGATAAATTTCAGCGTCAGCAGAATAAAACGTGTATTAGTATAATAAGGGGGAATAATGATGTCAGTGCCGCCCCCAGCAACAAGTCTTTCCTCTTTGCTTAATTAAAATGGCTCTGAGATGGCCTGAGACAGCCAGGCCTGAGCAGCCTGGAGCATCCGCCTCACGCAGACTTCCTGGCTGAGTGGAAGAAGTGATGTAGGTGTGTGGTCCTGCTCTGGTCTCAATAAGAGCCCCCTCTTCATCTGCTCCCTGTATCGTGTATGCAGTCAGACACAAACAGGGCACAGAGAAGTGTAGATCATATCACAGAAACACACACAGTTAAAGAAGCTGAGCTGTGGTCAAAAGGTTGTTGGTTCAAACTCTCCTCCAAGGGGCTGCCTGTTGTGATATAGGTGTTCAAATTTATCGATCATCAATAACTACTTGTACTATGCAGGGATGTGGGAGTCTGGAGCCTGTTCTGGAAGCACAGGGCATGAAGCTGGGTATATCTTGGACTGGATGCCTGCCCATTGCAGGAAAATCATACACTCACACACACACACACACACACACACACACACACACTCATTCACAGACGCACAAATGGAAATTTAGTCACCACTTCATCTGAAGCAGATGTCTCTGGATTGTGGGAGGAAGCTGGAGCACCAGTACAGTCCCTGTGTCAACCCAAGGTGAACATGAAAACTCCACACAGATTGAGCAAGATCCCAACTCACAACCCAAAGTTGTGAGGCACCAGTGCTATCCGCTATGCCACCCTTAATTGGAAATGCAACAGCAAACATTTCCAGCTCTTTATAACAGATGTGTAGAACCTCAGTCCATAGGTTTGCTTGAAAACATGCAAGTATGAAATTAAAGTTTAAAATATCTACAGAAATGAAACAATGAGACAATCTCTGCTCCTCCAGTACCATTAATCACAGATGGTTGGACTGCAGGCTCTGAGCACAAGGTGAAGTGGCCTGGTGCTGTGTGGAGACCGGCTGGTGAAGGCGGGGCCTCTCCCCTGTGAGCTGGGACTTAGTGAAAATGTCTGTAGTGGCATCTCTTTAGATCGTGATTAATGCTGGGAGCAGCACAGCAGCCGGCACCACCCAAGAGCGTGAGTGGATCACTCTCGCTGTGGCATTGTTACACCCCCCCCACACAGACACACATACAAATGCATGCAAACATAAACAGCACCAATATGTCACACTCACTGCATCTTACTCACATGCAAGCATATAGATAGACAGGAACAAAGGTGTCACACTCCGTATCGGTATTCACACAGACACACTCTCAGACACAATCAGTTTTACTCACCCTGTGGTTTAGTAACAGGAAAAGCGCAAAGCTGACTCACAAACTTGGTCACACACACACATTTTCTGAACCACTTGTCCCATATGGGGTCACAGGGAACCAGAGCCTAACCCAGCAACTCAGGGTGTAAGGCTGGAGGGGAAGGGGACACACCCAGGACAGGAGGCCAGTCCGTCGCAAGGCACCCCAAGTGGGATTCAAACCATCTTTGTGTTGTGGCTGTGACGTTTGGCTAGTGGCTCTTTCTGGATCCCTGTTATTGCTCATTTCCCACTGCTACCATATTCCAGTCCTGTGGTGTGCTGAAGTGCTGGCATGGTGCTTAACTTCTCTCCTAATGGAGAAACGGAGGAAGGCCGAGCAGAAAGGATGGACACTACTCATCTGACAACAGCCCCTAAAGTTTCAAGCCACAGCCCTGTGAACAGGTCTGAATGGCTGTCTCAAACAGGACTGTTTTGTCCTTTTCAAAACTGCATGAGCGCATGCTTTTTTGGCCAATTTCAGCAACTGACTCTCATGCCAATGTGCCAGAGGGAAATGAGGACGGGTTGATAGTGAATGGGGAGTTGTTGTAATTGTGGCTGGGAGATAAAGCCCTTCACAAGCTTCCTGAGGCCCCCTGGGGCCCGGAGCAGTGAAGCTGTACAACAGGGCCCCAGGCTTTCAAGCATTAGCAAACATTAGCACCCTGAGGTACATTCACTTAGTCCTGCCTCCATTTGGGAAGCGCTGTGTGTGGATCTGCTTCTGTGAGACTGTGTGTGTGTGTGTAAACTGTGGTACAAAACCTTCATGTCCATAACATGAATCTAGAGTGGAGGTTCTTAGCCTTTTCTACACGACAAACCATTTTATGAACCTGACGAAATTATCTGAAGAAAATACTGCAGTCAAATTGCCGCATGTAAAATTACCTTCACATAGAATTATTTCATAGTCAATATGACACTAATATTTTATGTACTTTTTAATGTTTGTTTAATTAGTGTAATTTTCAAAGCAACCAGTGCTTCACGGACCCCCCACCCATGGACCGTGAGTTAAGAACTCCTGATTTAGAGAAAAAGCACAGGTAGCAAACAGAGGTAGAGAGTAAGAGGCAAGATGAAGAGAGACAGACAGAAGGTGGGACATTCTATGTTCTGCACACTTTGATTGATACTACCAATCTGTCTGGACTGTTCTGTTTTTTTATTATTATTATTATTATTATTATAATTGTTATTATTATTATTTAATTAATATTACTCCAAGCTTATGGTGAGGATGTGAGGTCATCCACAGTGGCTCAATGTGCCAAAGTGCTTAAATGCAGAGCACATGGTCGAAATGCGCTGGACTGCTGAGGGTGCTATGTCCTCAGCACAGTCGACCCCTACTGGGGCCCAGACGGGCTCCAGGAAGATGTCAGCATGCAAGCTGGCTGCAGGTGTAAAAACACTGGGCTTGTTTTGCCCAAAAAGTCTGGGCAAAAAATTAACACAAAATAAACACAACAAGATGGCCAGAATGTTTCTTTTCTTGACTGAATGAACTGGGTCTGTTTACTAGATCCTATCCTCACTTGGATTGACTAAAAAAAAAAGGTGCATAAAAGACATTACTGTTGGTATAAAGAGCAGAAGAGGACATTGCCAGTCATTTATTTCCTGCACAGTTCATGGAGCTTTCCAAAGTCAACATTTTCCTGTTACTGAAACTAAAGTCTGTGTTGCTGTAGAAAAATACTGTTGTAAGTTGGTCTAATAAATTGAATTATTCGACTATTGCTGCACTCAGAACTACTTTCCAGTACATATTATTTTTCCTATTTCAATGGAAATATGCCATGATGATCTGTCAGTCTCCAAGGAAAAAATCAATTCCCATTAGCAATTTTTACATGGGTTTCTCTTATTGGTTCCATATTTGCTTCACAACTTCTTTTTTTCCTGCTACTGGGTGAGCTGTTCCTTCACCGTAGATGCCAAAAAACACAAGTTTAAAAAAATGTGATTCTCAGGTCAGATGTTTGTCTGACTTTGGCTATCAAACCATTGATAATTATCCAAGCTTAGATCCTTGTGTGTAAGTGCGAGGATGATAAGTGACTATATCTTGCTTTAAAACCGTTCCTTTAGAAAAATAGTCATAAGTGCTTTGCCAAAAAACTGAATGAGTCTTGCATACCATAGTCAGAAACAACTAAAAAAACACAAGAGATCTTCCATTTTTTTGTTTGCAAGTTAACTTTAGCACACAACTTGCAACTAGGGCACAATAACGCGTGATGTTTTGTGGGGAGGCGCTTCCATTTATGTGAAATGCCCAGTAAACACTTAGTTTAATATTTTAGCAGAAGACACCAATAAGACACATTAGCTACATCAGCTGCTTCCCTTTGTCTTTGTCAAAGTGAGACATGCAGGACAAGTCAGAATCCAGTTTGAACCAACTTCTTGGACCCCGATATGTATTGGCAGAAATAAATCCAGTGTTGAACCCAGACATTTTACTATGGTTAATGTCCGGAAAGACACATTGTACTATAGTATGACGTAGTCTACAAGACTAAGACTTTTTGTGAGTTTAACCAAAGACTGGAGTGCTGCGATGTTATTACAGTTGGACCAATTTCTGAGTAGATATCCACGGTAGGTAGTGCAGTTAGGGATCGTTCTTCCGGCTAAGCAATGATGCCTAGGCCTCAGTATGTGGAAGAATTACTGAACACACTAATAAAATGAGAGGATACGGCTGATGGCCACTTCTCTCAGAGGACTAAACAAACCCCTTTTGCCTCTGTGGACCTCCAGATGTCCCAGTGCTTTCACTGCTCTCTTTATTCTTCTTCCCTTCCCATAGTGCAGTGCTTCTGGACTTCAATAATATGAAACCACGTCTGTGATCTGTGTTGCCAGAACCTTCAATTATGCATTCCTCTTTCCTAGCTACATACAGCGCTATAAATAGCTACATAAAAGATAAAAGACATCGTGCCTGTTTCCATCTTCCCCTTCGTTTTCCCTCTCCAGCTCTGTCTGTGTTTTTTAACACACCAAAAAGCAGGTTTCCAAAGCAGACTGAAAACACACCTTTTTGACTGATAGCACAGCCAAGCTTGAGATGAACATAAGCCAGAAAGCAAAGAACGGCATAGTTAAACAGCTTGCAAGCGACCAGTGTGAGTCCTGCTATGCTTCTGAAGGGAAAGAAGACTGGCTTCAAAAAGGACAGAATCCACAAATGCCGTGCCCCAGATACATGGTGCCTTTGCTCTTGCTGCAAGATTACTGGGCCTCACAGGTCTTAGAAGACTCACATAAGTTTAAGCACACAACTGTTTACACGGCTGAGCTAAACCCCCTGGTTTATGTCAGGATAAAGTCAAGTCTCCATGGCCACATGAGAAGGACAAAAAAAGTGATGGAAATTCCCATGAATTGGGCAAAAGCACAACCCTGATGCGTGTCACACATCAAAATGCACACCTCACCATTTTCCTCATCGCCCCTGTTTTCAACGGTTGAACTTGAGGAGCAAAAACTTTCAGGAAGCTGTGCAACATGAGTACATCCAAAGGTAGACAGCACAGGGATTTGCATGCCAGAACTGGCACACCTGTAGAAAGCCTTCAGAACAAGACAAGGATATACCAGCAGGGGTTGTGTCTGAGGAGATGGGCCAAACACAACTAGATTTCTCAGAAAATGTTGTTGATATACTTTTTCTCACATGCACCCTGCTGAAAACATAGAGGAAGAATGGAAATAGTGCAAGTGGATATGTACAGAACATGGGACATGTGTTCAATTTCTCTGAAAGAAAGAGGGAAGGAGGATGGAACTTCCCTGTCCTCAAAATAGCTCTGCACAGTAGCCTAGATGGGTCAGCCACGTTCCTGTTCAGTGCTTCAGAAAAGCAGTCCAAACAAAACACACACTCACAGACCTTTGAAGAAACTGATAGGCAGGTTTTCACAGAGACAGCTGACAGAGTCCTCTTCTGGCCTAAACAAGAGGGGTGGACCCTCAGGGCATAGACTTGTGTACCACAAGTTGCCAGTTTTGGCTGGTCCTGCTCTTGTACGCTTGAAAACATGACCTTGAACAGTTTCCATAAATTTACAAATTTATCTAGAAGTGGGGGGGGGGGCGCGGTGGCGCAGTGGGTTGGACCAGGTCCTGCTCTCCGGTGGGTCTGAGGTTCGGGTCCCTCTTGGGGTGCCTTGCGGCGGACTGGCGTCCCGTCCTGGGTGTGTCCCCTCCCCCTCCAGCCTTACGCCCTGAGTTGCCGGGTTAGGCTCCGGTTCCCCGTGACCCCGTATGGGACAAGCGGTTCTGAAAATGTGTGTGTGTGTGTATATAGAAGTGAAGACTGATGTTATAAACTGTGTAACACTGTGTAACAGCTTGCCTTAAGAAAAACATTGACAATACACACACACACACACACACACACACACACACACACTTTCTGAACCGCTTGTCCCATATGGGGTCGCGGGGAACCGGAGCCTACCCAGCAACACAGGGCGTAAGGCCGGAGGGGGAGGGGAGACACCCAGGAGGGGACGCCAGTCCATCGCAAGGCACCCCAAGCGGGATGCGAACCCCAGACCCACTGGAGAGCAGGACCCAGTCCAACCCACTGCGCCACCACACCCCCCCACATTGACAATAATATGGAAGTAAACTATGCACAGTATAGGTCTTCCCATCTCTGAACCTTGTAACCAGTCACTGTCACTGTCCATTCCTGTCACTCTTCATCTTCACTCCCCTACTTTCTTTGATCATTTCTCAAAAGGTCTTCACTCTCTCTCAGTATGGATTCCTCTCTCCTTCACATCCTCTTTATTTTCCCTGATCATTATTATCTGACCCCATCCTCTCCCTCTTTCTATGAATTGAATTTATAGACAATCTCCTTCATCCTCACTCCTATTTCTCTGGCTCTTAAACTATCTTTTTCTTCAGCCCCCTTTTTTCCTCCTCCTTCTTATCCATGGCATGCTGGTGTCCACCTTCTGCTTCCAGTCTAGCTTTCTTCTCAACCCACCCCTGTCTCCATACTTATGCTATATTTTGCCAACCAAAACCTGGATGTTGTTCATGTGCTTTTCCGTCATGCAATCTTAATCCAAGGCACTGCAAAAAGTCTGTCATACTCCAGTCCAGAGAGAGGATGGTGGAGGCCAGAAAAAATAGGAGTGGCAGACAGATATAAATAACTTCCATCAGAACTGGAACCTCTCTCGTATATATATGAGAGAGACGAAAGAGAGATACAGAGTACATCAGCATATCTCCTCCTTTGGCTGTGGGTTGGAATACTGAAAGTAGGTTACTGCTAACAGATGTAAACGTGCTACAGAGACACTCAAAAGGAGTACGGGTGTTTGTGTGCAGTATGCAAGTTACTCTGCTTAGCTGGGTATTATTTGTTTGTTTAGCAGTCACATTCCACCAGAGTAACCACAAATGGACATGAATTGTTTACAGTTTCCCATGTCATCTTGAGGGCTACAGTGAAATTCAGATTTAATTTTATTTCAAATTTAGTCACAACTAAAAAATCTGATACCTGAAGATAACTAGTATCCCACAGTCCGTCCAAACCACTTGCCCCACATGGGGGGCAGGGAACCGGAGCCTAACCTGACACACAAGGCATAAGGCCAGAGGGGACACACCCAGGAGGGGACACCAGTCCATTGCAAGGCACCCCAAGCGGGACTCAAACCCCAAACCCACTGAAGAACAGGACCAGGACCAACCCCCTGTGCCACACAGTAGCTCTGAGAAAAAGCTGAAACCTTCAAATGACAAGATCAGTTCTCAAACTTCTCTACATGCTGCAGCTCCTCTTATATACATTTGCTGAAATGACTCTTTCCTCAGAACATAAACTAGCAAGAACCCTCCACTGGATCATTCTGTAAACTGGCTATGATACCTACAGATGAGCAGTTGTACAAAGCCATAAAGGTTAAGTTTAGTCAGGTAAGTGGTGGTAGGACTAACTATACCATAGCTCTCCCAGAACACAATAACCCTCCAAGTAGGAATCTACAACACATTTATTTAGCTGATGCATTTCTCCAAATAAACTTATGCTAATTTACTTACAATTATTTACCCATTTATACAGCTGGGTAATGTTAGTGGAGAAATTTTAGGATACGTGCTTTGCTCAAGGGTACTACAGCTGGAGGTGGGGATCACACATAGGAACTTTGGGTCCAAAGGCAGCAGCTGTAACTACTACTCTACCAGCTGGTACAATACTAGTGCTGACTGATTGCTGCACAATTTGCCTAGTCTCTGTCCTATGAGCTCACTCTCTTTACAGTGCCTTGCTGGGGTGACCCTCTGCTGACATCACATACAACATAGACCATTTTACTTAATTAATGGAAACCCTGTGAACTCCCTAATCGGCTACCTAGCCATGGAAATGGAAATCCGCATCGAATGGTCCCAAATCCCATAGGACGCTCCTAGGGCCATTTGTCTCTCCTGACGCCCTGTCGCACTCCATGGCAGCTCAGCAATAAATAATCAATGGCCTGGCTTCTCCTCCGGCCCCATTCACTTGCTCAACCACCATCCCCTGCCTGAATCCTCCCCACTGTGTAGGGTAGGCCACTGACTTCACCTCACATTTATTTAAGAGTTTAGTCCAGTACTAGGCTACTAACCATAAAAATATTTGTCACTGTGTTGTGGCTGGGAACACCAATTCTCTCAGAAGTAATGATAATCTGAGAGTGCCGTCTTGTTTCGATAGTAGCCAGGTCCAGATGGGACCTTTCTTCCCTCTGCAGATGGCATAATGGTCAAAGACCCAGACTCCTAAACAGGATGTCTAAAAAGTTTGCATTCCCACTTGGGTTTCAATTTCTGTGACAGACTGCAAATTGCTCAACATTGATGAAAACATCCAACTGTTTGAACTGACAGAATTTAAAAAAAAATAATTTTACGATATTTATTAATAAAAGCCTCCACTATAAGCATGAAGCTGATCTTTAAGTAGAAGGAGCAAAGTGAGCTGATCTTGCTGCCAGGTCTTGGACATCCTGTGATGTCCATGATCCATGGATAAACTGTTTAGCACAAAAATATGCCCTCGAAATTAACCATAATTACCTTGCTATCTCAAGTGAAAAGGAACATATATAAAATTTATTTGACATTTGAATGAGAAAAAAAAATTGTTTCTCGGTTAAGAATTTACTTCTGTTGCCATGACACTTAATTACTGAGTCAGTATGCTTTTGCTTTTTCATTTTCCTGAATTTAATTTGGAATAAAAAAGATTCAACTTCAGTTCCATGTCAGTCACAGACCCATTTAGCAAACCTAGTGCTAAGGGCTGACACAAATGGCTTAAAGCCTGAGAAAGGGTAGCGGATATGAACTGAGGTCAGCAACCTGCAAACTTCAGTCCTTGGGGGCACTTCTGTTGTAACCTTTCAAAAAATTATGTATACTTGCTCAGACGCAGGCTATGCTTTTTAAGAGTTTTGATAAATTTAATCTTGTCTGTTTCATTAATGTGCTATACAGCATAGTTTTCTTCAGAAATTTACATTTATTAATTTCGCAGATGCTTTTCTCCAATGATACGTACAATAATTAACTTATATTTAGTTGACACCTTCATCAAAGGTGATGTAAAGTTCAAGAAACTACAGTAAACTTCCTTCAATCATTTACCCATTTATACAGCAAGGCACAGTGAATAGCATTGCTGTCTTTGGACTTAAGGGTCCTAGGTTTGAATCCCATTGCCTACTAAAGTACACTTCAATAAGGTACTTATCCTGAATTGTAAAATGGGTAAAGCAGTGTAAGCAGCTTAACAGTCTAAGTTGTTTTGGAGAAAAGTGTCAAATAATGTAACACACACACACACACACACACACACACACACACACACAAAGAGCAATTTATATCTTTCTCTTTACCTGGAAAATGTCTTTAAACAATAGCCAGACTCAAACAAACATCACAATGCACGGTCCAATGGTGTTACCTCCCTGACCACTATGCCATATACTTGTTCTGCATGCCCCTTTACCGAGCACACCTTACTGCATCATCAGTAATATTCACCTTGGAACAAAAGGAACAGGATTTCTAAGAGTGACGGATGTCATTCTTCATACCAAGACTCAGGGTCTTAAGGCAGTGGGGACAGTATGTGATACCTAGGGCACAGTGTGCACAGGCAGACACTGAGTCAAAACAAACATATTAAAATAAGTATTTCAATATTAAACATATAAACCAGTAGTTTGTAATCTTTGTAGTTCATCTAAAGGAAATAATTTCCAAATGGAGAGACTGGATCGTTGTCCTGTGCCACCATTTTGAAGAATATTTTTGTCTGTGGAAGGGTTACTCCACTTTCTCAGTGTCAGTCACATCACTGTCAATACGATTTCCATTTTGCTCAGTTGCCCCAAAGTACACCTTTAATTTGCCACTTGGCGCTTTTTATGGCACATTTTTCAGGTTTAATTAATTTTATGTATGACTGGCACTCAAGCCCTTGGGGGGGGGGGGGGGTGCACAGTAGCGCAGTGGGTTGGACTGGGTCCTGCTCTTCGGTGGGTCTGGGGTTTGAGTCCTGCTTTTGGTGCCTTGCGACAGACTGGCATCCTGTCCTGGGTGTATTCCTTCCCCCTCCAGTCTTATGCCCTGTGTTACCAAGTTAGGCTCTGGCTCCCCGTGACCCCGTATGGGACAAGCGGTTCAGAAAATGTGTGTGTGTGTGTGTGTGTGTGTGTGTGTGTGTGCTGGAAGTGAAAATTAGGTTGTTACCTATATTCACATCTATTACCCCCAGTGGCGGTAGGTAAAAAGGGTGTTGGACAACCTTTGTCAGAGCTGCTTGGTACTCAGTCTCCACTCTCTCAGAAGACTCTACACACACTCTATGCAGCACACTCATGAACGGCCCCAATACAGGTCTTCTGGTTACTGAATAAAGCATAATTGTAGAAGAAAGTGTGAGAAGGCAAAACAAAATCCTCTGACCCTCATGTCCATGAAGATACACCAGTCAGGGAAAATTCCACCCTGCCCACACACTCACTGTCTATAAAGTAGCTAGCCAGAGCAGTTCCCAGACTGTCACTTGTGACTGAGCTCACTGTCCCTAAATCTAATTTGACCATGAATAAGCTCTGTCATAACCCTGATTGGCAGACAGACCTCACACACAGCTAACGATTAAGGACCTTTAGCAAACACTGTTTTAGGATCAGCACACCATCTGAACATCCTGGTTGACATGGTCCCCTTAAGCAACTAGCTCTCATTCTGACTGACAAGGAGGACAGATGATCTCCCAACAGGCTGAATGACAGGCTGACCCTTTATTTTTGCATCTCGGGTCACATCAAATCAAGTTTTTTTTTCCTCCCCTTTGAAATATGTACACATGAGCCTGAGAGCAGATGCTCTTTCTGTGGACTGAACATCCGTTTTGAGATTTTTTTGTGGCAAGAGATTGACATTCTTCCACACACCCAGACACCATCACATCACACTCACAGCCACAAACACACTGTAGTAAAACTAATACTGCTGCAATATACTGCAAAAAACCACAAAGAGTTGCACACGTAATAAACACGTAGAATCACGGTTTCTACATGATGCAAATGCACATAAACAGACATCCAGTTTCCTGAAGTCCCAGGACTGAGCAGGACTACTAGAAAATGAACAACTTGTTGTCCTTTCACTGGTTTCTGAACCTGGGATTCTCTACACACTAAAGCTTCTTCATACAGCCTCTCATTCATGAGATAATTAATTTAGAAGCCTGTATGCTGTCTTTTCATTCAATCTTGGCTGTGCCATTTGACCAACAATATTTTTGATTAATTATATTGTTACGGGGGGCGCGGTGGGGCAGTGGGTTGGACCGGGTCCTGCTCTCCAGTGGGTCTGGGGTTCGAGTCCCGCTTGGGGTGCCTTGCGACGGACTGGTGTCCCGTCCTGGGTGTGTCCCCTCCCCCTCCAGCCTTACACCCTGAGTTGCCAGGTTAGGCTCTGGCTCCCCGCGACCCAGTATGGGACAAGCAGTTCAGAAAATGTGTGTGTGTATATTGTTACATAGCCATGATTCTCTATAAAAGTTTCATATTCTGGGATAGAAGCCAGTAAACATGTTTAATTGCTTAGTTCCCTAATGTGTGAGTGATCAGAAGAATGTACAGTACCTGGTAAAAGTGTGAGCACACATGGGAAATACCTATATGAGACAAAAGACTGAAAGCAAAGTAACCTAGAAATGTCTTGTTGCAGTACTGTGGCAGTAGAGCTGGGAACATGTCAGCTGATTTCCTGTTTAAACTGCAAATATTAACCAAATGCCTCAAACAAAAATTAGTTTCTGGGATATGCGGTCACTTTTCACAGATCTGATAAGTGAAAATTCTCACAAATAGTCTCTTGACTATAAGTAGAGAAGTGTTGAGTGTCCCTTGGATATAAAAGTGCAAAGGCATAGCTCGCTACCCGTAACACAGGAAATGTGAATATTAGGAAATGCTTTTTTGCTACTCTTCCTTCACTGTAGCAATCCATTACATTGTGATCTTCATTCTTTTTCACATTTGGACAACACTGTTTATACATTTTTTTCAAATTTCACTGTATGCCATTCTACTGGCGTCCCGTTCTGGGTGTGACCCCTCCCCCTTCGGCCTTGCGCCCTGTGTTGCCAGGTAAGACTCTGGCTTGCCGCAACCCCACTTGGGACAAGTGGTTGTTGATGATGGATGGATGTACGCCATTAAGCTGAATGTTTAATGTAGTAACACGCTTCAGTTTTGCTTAACCCTTAGATTTACAGTTAAAATGTAGCTCAAACAGAGACTGTAAAAATCACAATCCCTCCTCCCCTTTCACAAACACTCACACAGGTTTCGAATCCCTGCACTAACCCAATAAATGCAATTCGTCACACAGATTGTGACACGGTCAGCCCAGTGGTGTATTGCTGCTGCTTCTGAGAAAAGCAGTTTCCCTGCTCAGCTGCAGATTATGTGCAAAGAAAAGGACACAGCAAAACCTGTTGAGAAGAGGCTTATACATAAAAAACATCCAGACAGAGCCTCATGACAGTGCTGTTCACCAGCAGCTATTGGGAGCAACACGAGAGATTCTGGGAAAAAACTGGATCTTGCTATAACAATCAAAAAGCTAAACCTTATTTACACAAATTTAAATGGATACAGGAAAAAAACAACTTAACCGCTGTTTTTCAAGACCTGCTTTTATATAATACAGACTGAAATACAGATTCTAGTAATAGTGGACATGATCTACAGAGAGACACTAGTAAACCAAGTTATTACAGAACATATTACCAAATCCAGTGAATGCACAAAGCATTTTAATGAAACCCAAACAGGACATAACATACTTCATCCCCACAGGGGTGCGAAGTCATCCCTCCCTCCCCCGCCCCGAACTCCAGACTCCACATCCACTTCCACCTTCACACAGACAAAATTCAGTCCTTCCTGTGCTGTCAGGACTGTCTGAGTGAAAGCAAACAGGCCAGGACTGTTCATATGAAGCAAGTCAGATGAAAACGGAAAACAGGCCCAGAGGAAGCAATGCTGGGCTGACAAACTGGGGGGAGCACAGCCAAAAAGAAGAGGGACAGAGAGAGAGAGAGAGAGCGCGATATTAATGGGAAGCTCTCTCTGAAATGGCCACTCTTACATCCTCACTAAAGGAGAGAGAGGAGAGAGGAAAAGGGCAAAGGAATGAGAGAGAGTTATAAAGCAATATAAAGGGTGGGAGAGAAGAATGATATAGTGAGAAGAGTAAAGCATATAGAAACAGCGAGTGGGGAGGATGTGACAGTGAAAAATAAGGGAGGGAGGGAGGAGAAGAAACAGAAAGATGAGGGTGTGGGAGGAAAGTGGAGCAGGCGGGGGATGCTGTGTTATAGAAGTAGAGGGGGAGATGCTAGGTGGAGGAGTGATGCACGGAGAGCAGCACTAAAGACTGGAGAGTGATGGGAATAGTATTACGATATGGGGAAGACGGGTGGGATGGGGGAGGCAGGACTTAAAGCTGAAAGACAAGACTCCCAATTTCATCAGCCGGGTAACAGAATAGGGATATACACAAAACAGATCAAGGGGAGACAGGCAAAAGAAGAGTGGAAGCCACACGGAGGTGGCAGGGCGCAGGCTGGAGGGAGACAGAACAGGGCTACCTCAAGCTGTCAGCAATGCTAAATCACACAAGAACATGGGACTTCTGTCACCATATGGAAAGAATTCTTAAAATTCTTTTTATCAATACTAAAGTGCACTACAACCACATTTTTTATGCTTAGAAAACTGAGGTATGCTACTCTTGAAAATGAACTGAATGTAGTTATCTAACCAAAGCAAGCTAATGCATCATTCAAAAACACATGTATATTCTGCATATTTTTTGGAAATAGCTGCTTTGACGGAACACTCCAGTGTTTTTTAATAACGACCTGTATGGATTGCAGATGCGGCTGGGATGTACTCCTCCACACCGTCTCCAGGTTCATCCCCAGCATAAGAAGGGCTCACGGCAGACATGCACAGTGCAAGCATGAAGCAGGGTTGCTTTAATTAGCATTTCACTGCTGTTTTCTTGTGAAGGAGGGTAAAACCAACAATAGTTATGATGAAAGCGATTTTTCCTGTCAATAAGAAATTGAGATGTATAAAAGAGTGCAAGTAATGTAATAAGCAAAACACTGTTCTCTTCAAACTGTACTTCTTCAATTAGTATTAATTAAGTATTATTAAAGTTCACTCAGTTTCAAAACTCTGACTTTCACATACAGACAGATCCTAATTATGTTAATCACACACACACACACACATTTTCAGAACCGCATGTCCCATACGGGGTCACGGGGAACCGGAGCCTACCCGGTAACACAGGGCGTAAGGCCGGAGGGGGGGGGACACACCCAGGACGGGACGCCAGTCCGTCGCAGGGCACCCCAAGCGGGACTCGAACCCCAGACCCACCGGAGAGCAGGACTGTGGTCCAACCCACTGCGCCACCGCACCCCCCTCTATGTTAATCACTCTCTCTGTAATATCAAGCTTCGAATACCTCGAATTTGCCTTTCCATGTCTATCACACTTACCCTGTGTAAAAGTGTCTGCTGTTCAGAACTAGACTGAAGCTAATGACCAGTGACAAGGCTGTGCTGTGGTTCAGTGTGTTTCTGTACAGCTGTACAGAAGTATTTTGTTTTTTTTTAGCAAAGATTGTTATTACTCTCCTTGACACGTCCAGGCCTTGGTCCCTGAACGAAGGACCCCCGCCCATCAACACAGCTGGCTAAGCCTCAAAGTGCACCCCCCACCCCAGAGCAGTCGATTTGGGCTGTACCAGCAGACACCCACCAGCTGGAGAGAGGCCAATAAATAATTTAAACTCTGCAGATTGAATGTAGATCACTAGCTCAACGCAGGAAAGAAATGCTGGAGCAACTCACGACTCTCTCTCCCCGCTCTCTCTCATCTTTTCTTTCTGTAGCTTTCTCTCTCCCCATCTCTTTCTTCCTCTTTTGTCCTGCACCCTTTCACAAAACTGTACCACTTCCTGGACGAAAATGAAGCAAGAATAAGCATCCACACCTGCCCTCCTGTGTTAACACTGAACACAGCATACTGCATGGACATGTGGCCACACATTACACACAGAAATAATCACACGCACTTGACAAAGTGGACAAAGATTTGAGGGTGCACGGTTGCTGTGGGATTCCAATTTCGAGGGGACACCAGGTGCGAAGGAGAATAGGATTCATATTCAGCTGAAACACGACACAGGCAGCCTGTCTATTCATCCCACAAAATGGCAGTATTTACTGCCTCACCTCCTGCTGCGTCGGGAGGGCCGTTTTCACTCCTGTGAAATTCTCACAGATGGCACGACAGTGAGGAGGCAATAATGCTGAAATCCACCAGTAAAACACAGACCTAGAGAAAAAGGCCATGCTTAAACAGAGCAGTGTATGGAGTGAGAGTCAGACAAGCTGACTATGAAATACTTACATCACACCATATATATATATATTGCACAGTAAAAACACCAGTAATCACACACCCATAAAAATAGATGAAAAATATCTGGATTTTATGTTGGATGTTTCACTGATTTAAAAAAGCATTTGACAGTGTCATATGAGGTCTTACTCTCAAATTTTCTAGAACACACCTTAAGAGATGGAAGAGTTAGTGTGTCAGGAAAACAGGATAAAAAACAGCTGAATTTTTGTCTTGCCTTATCATGGAACTAGATGTTTGATATATACCTGTGTGAGTCAGTGGTGCTACTAGAGTAATGTGCAGCCATGGGCCACACACGGTGACAACAGAAATTGTTTTTTCAGGGGCTCTGCTGTTGATGTCACAAGCAGCCCATAACAATTCCTGAGTACACAGGGGTTCTGTTGAGGTCAAAGGCTAACAACATCTTGATATGCACAGAACTGTAAATTAGTCATGTACAGGTGCTATTGTTAGGTGGCAAACCATAACTGAAGAGATCTGCAAAGAAGTATGGATTATTATCATTCTAATTTTGTAAAATCAATAAAAATAACCTGTCAACATTATTAAGAAGAATATAATGATTACATGTGTAATCATTTGCAATGGAAAAAAATGTTTTACAGTCAATTTTCACTGTTTGTCTAAAATAAACACTGTTGCTCTTAAATACATAGGCACACACTGAGCCACAGCATAGCCTCATCACTGGTGTTTAGCTTCAATCCTGAAACGGGAAGGCTGAGAATAACCATATGAGCAGATGGTGACAGAGGATGGTGGCGTCTGGGGTAGGAGGAGGAGGTCTTATACACCACAGTCCATTGGCAGATGGATGACCAGCCACTCCCTACTTAAGCTCCTGCCCCTGCCATGTTTGTTTCTGTTGGCCACCATTTCTCTGTCCCTTCTGAGACCTACACTGGGTGCTCATGGGCCATGAAAAAATACCACTGCTTTCAAGCAACTGTCTCTGACTCTGCTCTATTTCCCTGACACATTTATACAAGTCAGAATACATTTGTCCTCAATCCTGCTCTTCAAACTTTTGGGTATGAAAGGTGATGGTCCAAGCTGCCAACAATAGCTGTTCATACTCAGTAGGCCTTATTCATAAAATTGTAACCGAAACCAAGTTTCCACTGACTGCAGTATGTGACTTGGGCTATAAAGCAACAAAGGGGCCAGTACTGCAATGTAGTAGTAAGAAAGAGACACTGTGCTAAGGTGCTGAAATTTTGTGGTATTTTGGCCCTAATGTGGGGAACAAAAGAACAGAAAAAACATAAAGGTGAGGACAGAACATGGTGAGTGTATGAAGGCAACAGCACTCTAATCATGAACACAGGCTGTGAGTGAGCTTTCAGTAGCCAAAAACTTGGTAGAAGTGCTGAAAGTGTGGGCAGAGGAGGGGTACAGATGAGGGCTGTACAGAAGAAGAGGGGTAGAGGTGAGGGCTGTGGGAGCTATGCAAGGAAGGTTGCACCAAAAAACTAAATATGCTTCTCATCCTTCCTCCATGTAGTTCATAGGCATTTGCAATTCCCAGGATTTATGTTTACACATGACCACCCTGAAAGTAAATGGTTTTTCCACTTATGATACATACAGCACTGGACATTTACTGTTGCTTATTTATTGAATGAATAGCAAGTGGTTGATACCAAATGATTTACACACACACATTGTCTGAAACTGCTTATCCCGGGGGGGGGGGTCGCAGCGAGCCGGAGCCTAACCCGGCAACACAGGGCGCAAGGCTGGAGGGGGAGGGGACACACCCAGGACAGAACACCCCAAGCAGGATTCGAATCCTAGACCCACCAGAGAGTAGGCCCTAGCCAAACTCGTTGTGCCACCACGCCCCTCTCAAATGACTTACAATTTGTGCAATTTTATACCAGAATACCTCCTGGGATTTTTTTTTTTTTATAAAAACCCAATTTTTTTGCACAACACTGTTAATTTTCTCTAGACACAGCAAACCATCTTCACAATCCAGAGAATTGCCTATCTTAGACTACAACTGGATGTGGCTGTACGGATCACAATCTGGATCAGAGGAGCCCTTGTTTTCAGTCCCAAAGTAACATCAACATTTTCACCAGCCAAGTACCAACCACTCACTGTCATGAGACTGCAATAAAAGTAGAAAGAGCTGCATAAGAAGTAGTCTTTCACTGGCCATTCATCCTCAGCTCCTTTAAAACCTACTGTGTAACACAACACATCGTGAAGGTTGTGTATATAACAGAAGAGGGACAATTAATACCATTAATTTTCATGTTGTTACTCAGAATCTATGCAACGGGTACACATAAAATGCACACACAATGTACAGTATCTCCATTTTTTGACTCCTAGAATTCACAATTCATCAGTCCTGTGCTGCTACCTGAGATAACCACAGGAGTGAATTCAAAAACAATAGTTCATTATCTAAGGCACTAATTTTTCAGTCTAGTTCCCAAGGGGTAGAAATAAGAGGAATTAAGAAGGCATATGGAGCCAATGCAATGTTACCAATAAGAGGAGGAAACATGACACCTCACGCTGGAATCACGGAGTTGCGTGTATTGTGTGAGGTTCAAAACCACCACTGTATAGAATCTCACCCATGTGGACTCACCACACTGCCAACACCACAGCACAGCACCTCCCACTTGGAAGAAACCTGAGTCTAGTGAGGTGATAAACTAACAGATGGCTGCAGAGCGAAGTCATTCAAGGTGTCACAACCACATGCCCAGAAACATTCATAAACCGTCTTATATAGGTACCAGTTCCCCTGCAGACACTCTTATGTAAACTAAGTATCATTAATTCTACAGATATGGGAGTACTTTAACATGTATACAAATCTTTCAGATTAAAAACATAGAAATGGCCAATAACAAAGGAGAGCCTAAGTCAACAATGGACACTGAGGTCAGTAATCAGTGTTGCCAATGTTTATAAACCTCAGAGAAAAATGGATAATTAGTCAAAAGACCAAAAGGTAACTAATCTCTGAACTTTGATATCAAATTCATTCAGCGAGATCCTTGGCTACCTAACATTTCAATATGGCCTCACTTTCCTAGCCAACTCCAAATGAAGAATACTAGCAAAAACATGGCTAAATAAGATTCAGTGAATAACACACACAGTTTCAGAACCGCTTGCCCCATTCGGGATCACAGGGAACTGGAGCCTACCCGGCAACACAGGGCGTAAGGCCGGAGGGGGAGAGGACACACCCAGGACGGGACGCCAACCCATCGCAAGGCACCCCAAGCTGGACTCGAACCCCAGACCCACCGGAGAGCAGGACTGTGGTCCAACCCACTGCGCCACTGCACCCCCCTCAGTGAATAACATTTGTCATGTTATTGTTAATTATGTGTTTTTTATATACATCTGCTACATTGTTGCTTTATAAGTATATGTTAGTTACCAACTCTGCAACACCAGCCTAAATCACTAATATTGTTCATTATGTCTATTTCCCTCTACGATATTCTGTAGCAAGTAATCCATTGAGTGCTTTTACCAAGTGAGAAGTACCAACTGTACATCCTCAAACTAAACCTCCCTAGCAAAGCTCAACAAATCATTTTCAGTCAGAAAACAGTTTTTTTTGGACACACTAAACTAATTTTGAAATTATTTTTATTTGGTCAGTTTGATGCCAGGGTCTGGCCTGTAAGCAAGAAAATAAATGAAGGAATTTTCACACTGACCGTCTTCTGAACAATGCTCACTAATGATCATATCCTTAATGTAAACATAAAAATGTATCACTTGTGAATAATAAGCCATTACTGAGTGGCTTAGCCATACCCCAAGAATCGGTGATCACATTCTTTCCAGTAACAAAGTACTCTCTGTGGCAAAAGTGTTCCTGAACTTTACCCCCAGATCAACAACTTGGCCACCTCATCTATGGAAAATGCTTTAATGGAAAAACAGGGACAACAGCACCTGAAAAGCTCAATGGAATACATGAGGGCTGCATCGTTGACCTGCATGACTGCATGGCTGGGCATGACCTTCTGAACCTGTTGTCTTTACCAGGGTTCTCCTAGTAATGAAGACAGAGAAACCAATATACACAAAGACACAGATATGCCCTACTCACCCATATACACATCCAATCTGACACTAATAGCATACTACAGTGTTGCCCACAAACTTTAAATGTACAGATACATGTAGAAGATCCTCTCACTTCTCTGATTTCCAAAAACTTTTTGAACAAGAGCTTCAGACCCCACATCCTACATACTATGCCTCCAGCCCCACCCTCACACACATACACACAATGCTAAGTGCCATAAAGATGTTATCTGCTGCTGTTTTCTGTTGTTTTGCTCCCTCTCCAGGAAGGCCTTACAGCATGCAAGAGCTGACATCAACAGTTGAGCTCCTGAACCTCCAAGGCAGCTAAGAGATTTCTTGTTGCCCAAAAGAGCCCACCACCACCTGTGTGTGACTGATCATCTGCATTTCACAACTTTCTGTCAATACGCACAAACAATCACACATACACACACAAGATGAACAGCACAAGGGGCTCAGGGTGGTGTGAAAGCCAAACAAGTTTCTTAAAATACACTCCCCTTGCTTATGGTCAACACGTAAAAAAAAATAACAGTAAAATAACCGAAGCGGGGGAATTTCTTAAAAATGGTGGAGTTGGTTCTGGAGGACAAGGACTAGGACACTGACTTTGGCATAGTTGCATTAGAAAGACTATGAACGAGGTGGAATTAAATGGCACTCTTCGCGCGCGGCAGTGCTTTTGCCTCCGCACACGATGCCCCACCGTGGGGCATCACGACGGATCAGACCCAGATAAGCTTTCATCCAAATCACTTGAGGTCATCATCATAAAAAAACTGAAAAAATAACGCATAACAATGAAGGCAATTATTAAGACCGCAGACACGACAGAGCAAACTTTAATTACCTCGAAGCATCATAATTAGTGGGGAGAGAGGGTGTAGATCCCCAGAGGGAATCCTCTGGAACCTGCCCTCCACCTGAGTGGGCAGGAAAGGGCTATTCGGTACCCGAAATGTGGACACGGGGATGGGAAAAGGATATGGCCATTCGGTGATCTTCTTTGCGTATTTTCTCACCACGTTGTCCTCGCTGAACAGAAAGAGGGAGCGGTTGACCGTGAAGCAGTTCTGTCGAACCGGTATCGGGTTGTACAGGGCCATGGTTCGGGCTCGCTGGGCCATCGACTGCTTGTACATCCTCTGGGCTCCGGGCGGACCACCCTGCCTACTGCTGCCGCCGCCGACACCGCCGCGGCCGGGGCCGCTTTGGCTCGGCGCTCCCCCGTACCGGGCCGGCACCTCGTCTCCAAACCGAGCCATTCTACACGCACCGAAGGCCAGTGGTCAGCAAGCACCCAAGAAGGAGGAGGAGAAGGAGGAGAGCACTCAATGCGACCACACCACATTACATCCCATCTGATCCGGCACTCTTAGGCGCACAGATTGGCGGAGTTTTCCTATCGCTCCATCACACCCTCGCGACAAGGCAAGGAGGAGGACTACCGAGTGGCTCCCCTGTCAGCTTATGGAAATAAATTGTTTTTTTTTTTCAAACACTCAGTGTTGGAAAATGGAAGATGCAGGGCACGATCATATTTAGTCCGTCTTCGATTAATTCTTATGCATACGATGCAAATCCACGATATTTCAGTTAACGGAATTATGGTTCGTCCAGTCTTCTCATTTTAGAAATCAAATCAGGGCCATCGATTGCTACTCGTCGGCTAAATCAAATAATATTTTTAATTATTACAAAAAACCGACGATAGGAACACAATTTACTACCAAAAAATTTCATTAAAACTAGTCGCCGGGCATCTCGGTCTTTCTGGCGGGTAGAAAAAAAAACACACGCAAAACAAAAGGTGCAGGAAAAATAAAATAAAAAAATAACACTAAAGATTTTATTTGTAAAAGATCCGCTGCGACTTTAAAATATTAAAACATGTTTTTTCTTCTTCAGAAGGAGGTCTTTTGAAAAGAAGCTCAACAGAAATGTGCGGATTATTGTCATTTATTTTTTCTTATTATAATATTGAAGCCGTCCCTTTCAACGCCTCTGCGATTATTTCCACAAAAAAAAAAAATATTTTGAAAAGGAAAACATATAGTTGCACCTGAATTCGTTTCATAGGTAGAACAACATGGTCTTCCTCGCGGTCATCATCTGCACTCCAGAGCCGATCGAGAAAAACAGACGTGGAGAAATTCGTGGAAGAAACAAGCGGGGATTAAGAGGCGCATCATAGGGGCTGAGGAGACAGTGGTCTCCACTCGAGTGTCTCACAGCCAAGCATGTTCTCCACCAGCAGACGGAGAGGAGACTCGAACGGCCCCCGCCCCCTCACCCCGCATATATGACCCCCTACCGCCCCCACGCTCTACTCCCGGCACCCGCCCGCCTCAAGGCGCATCCGGAATCAACCGACAAGAAAAAACATCAAGCAGAAGAGGAGAACCTGCGATCTTCTCAGCAGCAGCAGGCAGTTTAATGTACATCAGGAAGCTAGCGCGCTGTTCGCGAGCCGCGCGTGCCTCTCCTGAGCCGCGGACCGTCCCCTGCAGGCGTGTAATGCGCGCACCTCCCACTGACGCTCGCTCTCTGCCCACCACTGGCACTACCGACTCCAACTCCTAGGCGCCTCCAACAGCAACTTGCAAGGAGCCAAAGCGCATCTTCCACACCTTCCGCACTTTCTTACAGAGATACGCGAATGACGAAATACCGACTCTGACCTAACAGCAGCTCCTGCACCGCAACGATCAAGCACACAAGTGCAGCGGTCCCTGGCAGGGTGTGTGTGTGTGTGTTTTGCTTTCAACGTTCCTCACAGTGTCCGCTTCAAACCCCGCTCCCTTCCCCGTTCCCACTGACAGGTGCCAGTTATTAGCACGTGCAGCATCGCGCTTCCGAGGATGGAAATATAGCGCCTCTCGCGCGGCGTGGTCAGTACCACGCGCCGCGCGATACTCCGATAAGTTCATGAAGAATTTCCTAAAATTTTACACATATTATCTCTATCGGTTTTAATGTATGTCCCGGCAGCTGCTGTGTCACAACAATCGCATCCGCATTTTGTTTACATAAACACGTGTTCTTTAGTAAACAATTAAGCAAATAACGTAGAAAATCACTCATTATATATCAATTTAAACGCACTTTAAACCTTTAATGTAACGTTGTTTCTACCACTCAGACGTAAAGTAACTTAATGACGACTTAACGGCGTTAGAGTTGCTTACCCCCCACACACGGATGCGGAATGAACGCTACTCTGCACATCAGAGGTTTTTTGTCACTCCAATCAAAATGATCACTGTAGAGTTTGAGCCACTGCTGGCCCTCTACATAGACCTCACGTGTTCACACATGTGCTTTCCATAGCTTGTTCTTCCACTTGTGTCACTATCCGTGTTACTCCTTGTGCAACTACTTGTTTTTAATCACTTCAAAGACCACCTGATCAGAAAAAAAAAAAAAAACATGTTCTGCCCAAAACTAAAAAGCAGGGACACAAGGGCCCTAAGAACCCAGTTTTATGTTTTTGTATTATCAAAGGTAGAATTAAAAAATAACAAACCCTCTCCTTCAGATGATAAATGAGATTGGGTGGTGTAATGGAATGTGCAAAGATATGTTTTATTTATTATTAAAGATAGTATTTCTTTATCTGACACCCAAGGCAACTTTCATTATTATGTTTGTACTGTAATGTACTTGATTTACACTTATACAGGATATGTAACTTGATCAAGAGTAGTGCAGCAAATAAGTTTTGAATCTGGAACCTTCAGATTACAAGGCAGCAATTCTAAAAATGTGCCTGTCTGCTGCCTAAATTATCCACTTTTCATGCATGTCAGGTACACCCAGTATTACAATAACATTGAGGACATGCTGCATTCTCTCCATGTAGTAAGATGATACACTGTGTAATAACCTTGAAAATTTAAGTACTGACATTTATCTTTTTAACATAACATGCAACTAGAACTGTAGAAATTTATGGATTCAAACCATACAAATTAATTTTTTATTCACAAGAACTCAACCGATGTACCCATTCTCCATCTTCAGTGATCTCAGCTTTTGTTGGAGCTGTTCTGGGTGCTGAAGAGGTCCATCCAATGCAAAGCTGCTCATCCCAACAATTTTACCAATAGTTTCTCTTTTTCCTATCTGTTCCAAAATGTACATTCTGTGTAGTTTTGTTCCAAGTTGCCCTCCAAAAAAAGACAGTAATTCCCATCAATATTCACTGAGGAAAGACACACACACACACAGTGACTAAAACCACTTGTCCTGAGCAGGGTTGCGGCGAGCCGGAGCCTCACCCAGCAACACAGGGTACAAGGCCGAAGGAGGAGGGACACACCCAGGACAGGACACCAGTCCATCGCAAGGCACCCCAAGCAGGACTTGAACCTCAGACCCACGAGAGAGCAGGCACAGGCCAAACCTGCTGCACCACCACAACCCCTGCTGGTGAGGAAAGACTTCTTGCTAATTCTGTGATCACAAAAAGCATTGAGCCACAGTGCTGTGAAGACACAGGCAGAGTCTGCAGGATGAGAAAAAGATGCCACTATGCTCTTTCACACCAAGTCTGAGTTTGTTAGATTTCTCCCTGACCCTGCACAAAGAAAGCCCTGAGGGACATTTCCTACATTTTCTCTGTTTTCCTCCTGTGCGCCTTCTCCCTTGTCTTTGTGCCTTGTCTCCCAGCCTTCTACATTCATCATGGTGCCTTCACTTTTTCAGATGTTACCCAGAAAATCCTCAAATGGGATTTTACTGGACAGGCTATGCTCATATGGTTTCCAGTGTTCTTGTGCAATGCCTCTACTCTGCAGATGAGTCATGTGTGTATTGCACTGTACAAACATCAATAAGGGATCTCCAGAGGCTTTGTGTTGAGTGTCTGGTGATATTTTAAGTGATCAGAGAGCCTTTCTGTGGCCCACAGACTGGTCAAACTGGTGCAACATACAGAGAACACACTGCCATTTCCATCAATTTAAAAATTTGTTTCATTAGAGATGGTTTAAGAGGCAAGTAGTGAACAAACACACTGCATTAACCATACCGCAAAATCAGTTACAGTTTGTCTATCCTTCACCGCTGTAAAGAAGTTGTATACCGAGTTGTTTATAAGGCAATATAGCTGAAAATGAAACTTAAAAGTTGATCCTGGTTGGGAAATACATAAAATCATATGGACTTCATAATGCAGGAAAATGTGATCATTTTATTTAAACACCCCAGATCTAAATTGAGTTACACTAACTGAAGTGTTATTTTTGTGCATTTTTGTTTTTTAGATTCAATCTAGATAAATCAATGATGTTACATGGACCTTAGCAAAGTTTAAAGCTTTTTATAAGCTCATTTGTGATGAAAGATCACAAAAGTGTATTCAAGAACAAAAAAATTTAACTTGAATTCTGTACGCTTCTTACTTTACCAGTACAAACATACTCTTCATTACTAAAGTGTTTCCCAACATTTAACTTCACACAATGAAGTAAAATCACATTTTGCAATTCTCATTCTTTTCACTTGTAAAAACCAGCTTTGGTACACAACAGATAATTCATAAATCATGTGCTGTAATACATAATCCACAACATGCTGATAACTGGAATTAGATCCCTTTAAAGAACATTGCAGCTGTGAAAAGAAGAAATGTCAGCAAAGTCCTAATGAGGATAAACTGTTTATTTCTGAAGGCTTATGTGAGAGTTGGCAGGATTGTAAAAATAGTTAGGCTGCAATGTCTATACTCTCAAAAATTGAAAAATGTGAGTAGCCAGAGCTAAATGATTGACCAGTAAGCTGCTGATACACACAAATCTGTACATTTTGAGGTAATTACCTGAACCCCACTGTCAGCAAACTGTATACAGATAGATACAGACATATGGCTATGGCAGACTTGTGTGATTAGGTGTTCTGTTTTTGTATTTTAGTGAGAAATTTATTTATTTTTTTGCACAACACTGTTTTTGGACCTTTACCCCAGGTTTTCTTCTCTGCTTGCACTTCCTTCTCCCAAAATGTAAAATTGTGTATTGGCAAACTGAAATGTTCTCTTTTGTTGTTTTCATTTCAATGAATATCAAAGTGTTTTTTGTTGATCTGCTTACAAAAATGTGCTATACCACTAAAACAAATTTGACTAGATAATTTGAGGGTTTTTACACATTCTCAAAAAGTAAATGGTGTTTGACAGGAATTTGACATACAGGACTGTAATCAATGTGCATCAAAAATAGCACTATTATGTTCCTGGAATCTTTTGCTTCCGTTAATGTGACAAACTTGACAGCGACGCAAAAATAGCTTTGATATCAAATACAACTCCTTCAATTAACACCCTGTTCAATAACCATTCATTTTTTTTTAATCATCACAGCTTTGTTTAATGTGTTATTTCTTTCGCAACACTACTAATTTGTGAGATACTGGTTGGTTATCTTCAAAATTAGATTTAAAACGAGACTATTAGAGTCTTTCTAAATTAGGGAAAGTACACAAGAATGATGAATGGTGGTGTTTAAGACACTTTACATTTGGGGAGCAATGATGATAGCGTGTCTCTCAGTAAGAAAATGAGAGCCCAACTGTGATAAACTGTATGTAACTGCACATGTGAATGTGTTTAATAGACAGTTTTGCTTCTGTCTCAGACAGCACTGACCTGTGACACTTGAGACTGATGCCACATGCAGGTTTCAACCTCCCCAAAAATGGATCTGATGTTTTCAAGCAGGCAAAGGAAGGCTGCTGCCATGAATAAAATCGATTTATCTTGCATACGATTTATCTAGCAATGCTTTTCTGATCGATTGCAGGATGAAATGAAATATTGATATGAAATAGTTTTTTCAGGGAAGGACGATTAGTGATCAGTCTGCTTTGACATGGTGCCACCTAATGATATACCAGAAGCTTCAAGCCAGTGAAGGTAACTTTGGAAACTGTAGCCTTGTAGCAACTATCACCTATATCTGTAATAAGGCTAATTTTGTTCTCATTTCAAGCACTTTGGCTCACAGTTATGGGCATTTCAATAAAAGCCAGTCGAGATTTGTCTGGAGATTTTAATGCATGAGCTGAACTGATTATATATAAACCAGTGTGGCCTAATGCACCAGATTCATCATGGTTCAGCAGAGCACAGAGAAACGCTTTACTATCTAATATGCATGTGCATAAAGCAAAAAGTATGCCAAAAAGCACTCTGTATATGCAGCCTCTTTCATAAAGAGGGATCTGTCACACTTAAGACAACTGCACTGTGGTACAATGGATGTTAATCCATTGTAATTTAGATATTTTGGCATGGGGCCCTAAAATGGGCACCACTGTGGCTCCAGATTGAAGCCTAGTGTTTGTATCCCATGTGAAGAAAAATCGGAAATGCTTGCTGCATTCCATGCTTTGACTTCCACAATAACTGGTTTCTTGGGAAACAAGTCCATAACAGAGTCCTGCTGAGTGTGAACTCTGAACTGGACAAGCTGAAGTTTAATTACTAGATGCCCTGTTGTAGGGGTATGATTGTGAAAAATAAAGTATTTGGCGTAGCAATAGGAGAAATGTAAATTAAAATAACTTCTTAGTTGTTAAGTCATTTACTTTAAAGCTAGAAAGTTAAAAGTTAAATTTCAAACACTCAGTAAATGTAGCTGTGAAACAGTGTAATTTAATGAAAATAATGTTTACTGAACATGTTGTTGGGGGGTGCGGTGGCACAGTGGGTTGGACCGGGTCCTGCTCTCTGGTGGGTCCGGGGTTCGAGTCCCACTTGGTGTTCCTTGCGACGGACTGGCATCCTGTCCTGGGTGTGTCCCCTCCCCCTCCAGCCTTACACCCTGTGTTGCCGGGTTAGGCTCTGGCTCCCCACGACCCTGTATGAGACAAACGGTTCAGACTGTGTGTGCGTGAACATGTTCTGTATTTTATGTTCAGGTACTGTATGTTACAAACATTTAAGTTATGAATTCTGAAAATTTTAACACTTTCTGGTTTAATCATTTTTAACTGCATTTTCTTCACTGTAAAAATTCCATCCATTACAGAACAAAAATGGCTGAATTTTTACATCCTGTCTTCCCACTCAGAATAGAAACTATTAAGGGCTATGGGACTGCATTCATTCATTCAAATTCTAGTCTTAACTCTGGGCCCTCAACTTACAAACGCAATTGGGACCGGAAGTCTGCTCACAAAGTGATTTATCTGTCATTCCAAAGTCGCTTTTACCATATCACAATCAATAAAAGCTGAATAATACATACGTCTATCTACATTTTAACGGGTTAGGTTCTGTAAAAATCTCAGACAAAGCTATAATAAATTAAAAAAAAAAAAATCTGTATTACTTCCATCCATCCATTATCGAAAACCACTTATCGAAATGCAGTGTTGTGGTGTTTGCAGTCTATCCCGGAAAAAGGGCATAAGACAGAATACACCCTCTGGCATAATAGCACTACATTGCAGTGTAACAGTAACACACACACACACACACACACACACTTTCTGACCCGCTTGTCCCATACAGGGTCACGGGGAACTGGAGCCTACCCGGTAACACAGGGCGTAAGGCCGGAGGGGGAGGGGACACACCCAGGACGGGACGCCAGTTCGTCGCAAGGCACCCCAAGCGGGACTGGAACCCCAGACCCACTAGAGAGCAGGATCCAGTCCAACCCACTGCGCCACTGCGCCACCGTACCCCCCTGTAACAGTAACACAGAAAATAAAAGTGTGATTAAAAATGTCCCTCAGTTTATTTACAGGTGAACTTCTCTAAATATCTTTGATAAAGAGAAAACTGATGAAGAAAGAATATGGTTGCAGGAGAAAACTTGAAGGTTGCAGTGGATGGTTACTCAAATGATGGAAAAACACCTTGATTAACTGCTACACAGATTCAAGCTGACCTTCAGGTAGGAGGAGCAACAGTTTCAACACACACCCTCAGTTGCCAGCTCAGTGTGACAGCTCAGGGGATTATATGGTAGGAGACCCAGGAGAACCCACTTCTGAGATGGAGACATACGAAAGCCTAGTGGCAATTTGTCAAAACAAACCTGAACATGCCAAAATCCTTCTGGAAAAATGTCCTGTGGACAGATGAGACCAGTTTAGAGCTTTTTGGTAAAACACACTGTTTATACATTTTTTACTGAAAACAAAGTGAAGCCTTCAAAGAAAAAAATCTTCCCTTCAGTGAAAATAGAGGAGGATCGTGATATTTTGGGGTTGTTTTGCTACCTCTGGCACTGGGTTGACTTTAACATGTGCATGGCATCATGAAGTCTTAAGAACACCAAGGCATTTGAAGATCACTGTTTTACACTGTGTCAGAAGACCAAGGCCTCTGTTGAAGGTTGCAGGTTTTCTAACACAACAATGACCCCAAAAGCACTTGTACTCCAGAATGGTTCAAGACCAAACACATGGATGTTCTCAAGTGACCAGTAAAGAGTCCAGAATAAATCTTAACTTCTATAGACATCTGAAAGAAGGCATCCTTCAAATATGGGAGAATCTGTATAAGTCTGTAATGATCTAGGACCCTAAGTGGCAGGATGTGATGTCCTCAGAAATCTCCTTTGTTAAAGCCATGACCCGCTTCCACAAATATGTGTTGTGAGGATCAGACTTCAATAGTGAAGCCCCAGATTTTTGCTCTTAAAATAAGGCAAGGCCTCCCCCACTCACACCTGATTGTCATCCCATTAATTGAAACACCTGACTCTAATTACTCCTTCACATGAAATGATAACCCAAGAGGTTTTCATACTTTTACCACACACGTATGTCACACTGGCTAATTTTCCACAATAAATAAATGAAGAAGTATGTTTTTGTCTCATTTGTTTAATTGTGTTTTCTTCATGTGGGGATGCGGTGGCGCAGTGGGTTGGACCAGGGTCCTACTCTCTAGTGGGTCTGGGGTTCGAGTCCTGCTTGGGGTGCCTTGCGATGGACTGGTGTCCTGTCCAGGATGTGTCCCCTTTTGCCCTGTGTTGCCGGGTAGGCTCCGGTTCCCCGCGACCCCGTATGGGACAAGCGGTTCAGACTGTGTCTGTGTGTGTGTTTTCTTTATTTTGTTTTAAGATTTGGGTGTAAATCTGATCACATATTAGGTCATATTTATGCCGAAATAGAGAACATTCTGAAGGGTTCATAAACTTTCAAGCACCTCAAGCACCGTAGTAAACAGTGAAAACTTTTTGCGTTCAAGAACGCACAAAAAATGTTTACCCCTGAGACTAATGGCAATTATGTATTTCAGTTACGACAGCTCACTTAAAGAATTTTTTGAGAAACACTTGACCTTTGTAAGATGGGGGAAAACTGTACATGACTATAATGATCTAGGACCCTAAGAGGCAGGGTCTGATGTTAAATCACTGTATCCTGATGAAAGACAAAATTGCTCTTTTTTTCTGATTGACTATATGTGTTCATGGAGGGCACGGTGGCGCAGTGGGTTGGACCGGGTTCTGCTCTCTGGTGGGTCTGGGGTTCGAGTCCCGCTTGGGGTGCCTTGCGGCAGACTGGCGTCCCGTCCTGGGTGTGTCCCCTCCCCCTCTGGCCTTACGCACTGTGTTGCCAGGTAGGCTCCGGTTCCCCGCGACCCTGTATGGGACAAGCGGTTCAGAAAACATGTGTGTATATGTGTTCATTTGTGTCAGTCAGTGCGTTATATAGCATGTGTTCATCGTCACTCACTGAGTCAAGTTCCTGTGTGTCAGTTAGGCTGTCCATGTACCAGGGTATGTGCATGTAAATTTCTCACTTTGTTTTCTTCCTGCTGTCTTGAACATCATATCTGAGAATGCTATTCTTTGAGCCAGTCTGTGTGGGACCATGTCTTTCTACATTACAGTGTGTTTGCATCTTTCTGTGTGTCAGTGTATATGCTTGTGTACTCATCATTTGTTGAACATACATAAGCATGTGTGCATCTGTGAGTCAGTACATGTGTAAGAATGTCAATAACTCCACAGTGGGCTCAAAGACAGTGTTTGATCCTCTCAGTGCCAGGCGTGTCTCTATGCACACAGGTCACCTGAGGTCCTGCTGACACTACACTACCCCCTGCTTGTAATAGCAGCAAGAGGGCTCATCCCTCAAAACCTATTGTACCCTTCATCTCCTTACAGCTCTGGGAAGGCCATGAATGAGGGACAGAAATGCTCACAACTTAAAAATATGCCAACAAAGCTATGAAAAAATGCACAGCAAATTTACACAGAGACATATACAAACACAAACCCCAAGAGAACAAAATGGCATGCTATTGCACTATACAGTTGCTGCATTTTATTAAAACAGAATGAATCACATTCAACAAATGCAAAGGGGTATTAACCCCACTGTACTGTCGCTGCCTGTGTACACAGAAACAGATGTGATTCGATGTGTCAGCTTTTAATTCCGACTTTCACATTTTTTTTAATTCTGCAAAGTGCTGTGGCAAATTGTTTGGGCAGATGGCAGGAGCAGATATTGCCTGATCGATTGAGAGGCTTATTGAGTCCAGCATAGTATGGCAGCCATGTGGAGGAGGAATGGACTATCTGTACCAAAAGGCCCAAGTGGTGTTGGGAGTGGCTCTTGGGTTGCGATGCGATGCAATGCCATGTAGTTATTTCCACCCTGGTAGAAGACCCAACTATAGCCCTTCCCATTGCTGGGGCATATGAGGTCAGCAGAGTTCTGCAAAAGTGGTTAAAGTATTTCCAATTACATTTACATATATTCATTTAGCAGACGCTTTTCTGCAAAGCGACGTACATCTCATAGAAAATAGAATGTGTACATTACATTAGCAGGAAGAGAGACAGATGCAGACATGATTCTGAAGTGCAGTTGTTTCTTTCCACCATTTTTCAACCAATTTTCATCACACAGGTAGCTGCATAAAACTTTATCAGAATATTCACGATTCCCCATCACCTTTATAGTATTTTTTTTTGAGATACATGTAAACATTTACATCACGTTAAAGGAGCAGCTGCATAAAGGCACAACCTTAAAGTTATAGGGCATGAACATTTACAGCTTACATGAACACTTGACTGCGAGATACGTAAGTAACTTTGGAAAATTGGTCATGCAACAAACCAAACTGCATTACAGCAAAGTCAATGGTCTTTCTGATTATTTTTGTTTTCATTAAGTTTTTTAGGGTGGTGTATAAATTATTAGTTGCTGCATTTTTTATTTGCAATAAATAAAACACTGCTATGAAACGAAGAATACCCTATGCGGTATTTAAACTGAAAGGCATGTGATCGGTGGCAGATTTCTCTTTATTCCATAGCTTTCTTCCAGAGTAGGAGTTCTCTGCCTGGAGTGGTGGAGTGGAGTGAAAGGAGGAAAAACAGTAAGTAAACACAAAAGAGACTGCGGAGGGTCAAGCAGACAGACAGACAGACTGCAGCTGGTCTCCAGTAATTAGGAGATTGGCATTTTTGGCTATTCTGCTTTTTTAAAAGGACTGAGTGTGTATTAATTTATCTGTTGATTGATGACTGTTCAGCTTAGGAGGGCTGGTGCAAGTCAAGCAGGTTGGTCTGCATGTGCGCTTGGCTCCTCTGCTAGCCTCAGCTAATGGGTTCAACACTAGTGTGGAGTAAGCACTCTAGCAGAGGGAGTCAGCACTTACAAATACAACACTCTCAAGCAACCATACACATGCATATCTCATAAAATCATTAGCTTCTTCCCTTCCTCATTTACTCAGTCGAGCTAATGTACTGTTGCATACGCAAGCATGCACCTGACTTGCTTAACCCACTCACTTGCTCATTGTCTGTCCAAACCTGGTCGTTCAGCCACCACACAATCAAAGTGTGAGTCAGAGTAGTAGGGTGAGACAGGGCTGACAGCTGTGGGGGCAGGCTGACAGAAGTATGAGAAGCTGAAAAGCAGAGAGGATGAGGAGTGAGACAAGAGAAGAAAATGAGAAGACAGGAGACAAGATGAAGAGATGGAGTGAAGGAAATGGAGAAGGGGAACCTCAGACATGTAAGAACACGGTGGGGGGGGGGCAGAGAGAATTTGTAATGTAAGAGAATGCAGAAAAGAGTCTGAGTGCACAAGACTGACTAAGAGTGGTGCTTTGGGGGGGTGAAGCCACTGGCCACGTCAGCCCATCGATCCCACAGCCACCCCACCCCACATCCATCCTTTTTGCTGAGCACTAGCTTTTTCTCTAATAGCAAACAGCAAATCTCATCTAATGATTCATCGCTGACTGCCATTCAATTAGCAGGAAAACACTAGGCCTTCCATCCAGAGAGGGGCCGTTGGGGTAGGGAGAGAGGGAGGGAGAGGTCGAAGCTTCCGGGAGTAATTAAATGAGAGATTTAATGAAGTATTTGAAAGATGCAGAGCAGATCTTACAAGCAGGCAAAAAACCTTCCCAGAAGTGAAAGCGGATGATGCAAAATGATAGGTATATGGAAGTATAAAAGAAGGTGGGAATACATCTGAAAGGTATATGTGAGTAAAGTGAACTTGGAGCAGCCTAATGTAGTAGTGTAAGAATAATGAACATACAACACAAGAAGCAGGTGCTGAAGATCAAGGACTAAAAGTGTAAATAACATCAAAAGACAATATCAGCATCTCATGGCCACCTGAAAGAGCAGTTAAGGATAATTTTTGTACTGAACGTTACTGCTTAAGTCTAATGGTTTTGTTCTAGGTCCCTGAACTGACTGGCTCCAGTTAAAATACCCATAAATCAGTTGACTGTTTACTGCTTGTCCAATGTGGGGTCATTGAGGCCCAGAGTTAATCCCAAAAGATCACGACATGAGGTAAGATACACATTGGATGGAGCATCAGTCCACCTGAGGGCAATTAACACCCACACAAATTCACTAACGCATACAGTATAAACACTAAGGGTAATTTAGAGTAATCAATTCATTGGAAGGACATGTTTCAGAACTGCGAGAGGAAACTCATGCAAACAGGAAGAACACAGAAACCCTTCAAAAACAGAGCCGGATTTGAGCCCCCTTCTGATCCCAGGCACCAGTGCTATTTTCTGTGTCACTGTGCCACCATACCAACCTCAAAATATTTTGCTGTTTACATTTGAAAGTGTTAGATAATCAATGGAACAAGACTAATTGACACAAAGCTTGGACTTTCATAATGCACTTACATGTCTTTGTTAGAAATATTTTATGGTTTGGATTATTTTACAACATTAAATTGATGACAGTTAAAACTGTACTTTATAAACCTGGATTTTTTTTTTTTTTTTTTACTAAAGCAGACTTAATGAACAGCAGAGTCTTAGACTTGCAAATGTCCAGTGAACTGCTCCAAAGCTCTGTGGTACTAAGTAGGCCAGAGACTTAGCAAACTAGGAAAAGATAAAGTGACCAAAAACATACAGAAGAAGAGCCCTAATTAAATTATCTCCTACAGAAATGTATGTACAGTGAACTGTATTTATGCATAAGTGAAACGGGTAGGTTTACATAAGTTTAATGAAAAGGTTCCTCGGCTAACAAGCTTGACTTTCTGCCACTCTGAACAGTATCATGGATCACATTTCTACATGCAACAACTTCCTGGTTTTTTCCAAAGAGCCGCATGCATTGTTTCTTCACTGCATCACATCACCCAGCAGGCTGCAGCGAGAACTCAGTAAATCAAACTTTGTGCAGCTCATTGAGAAATGTGCCAGTGGGAAAAACAATGGCCTTGTGACTGGACCGCCCACAGTGCAGCCAATGAGGACATGGTGGAACGTGGGTTTTAGGTCGATGCACTTTAACAGTACTGGGGTCATAGTGCACATGCTACTTTGTGTATCCTGCTCCTCCTCTCAGAGGTGAACAAAACAACCTGCTGTATACAAGGGACTGCTACCATTAGCAAAGTAAATGACCCATATTAACCAAGGACTGCCCACCAAGGAGAAGTGGAGTGGGCCTGGGCTCTTATGTCACCAATGAGTAATACCTATTGGGAGTAGCACATATATGATGGTATGCTGGGAATACGGTTTCTGGGCAGAGGAGAGTAGTGTGTCAACCATGCTGCATCTACTGGGGTCACTCATTTTTCAATGCAAAGGGTGTTTTCCGCTCATCTGATTTCACTGACTCTGCCACAGCTCATGTGCAGTGAACTTGTGGGGGTTTGAATATTGCCCAAGGTATTACCTATGTAACCGTACAAAGAACTGCATTCTGTCCAGTGTAGACTGTGTGGTATGAGATGTACCAATGAGAGCTAAGGTACAATTACATTTAATAGCTGTAGAGAAGATGAGGAGTGAGACAGGAGAAGTAGAAGAAAAGACAGGAAACAAGATGGCCATGTACTTGATGGGCAATAGCTTGAATTCCAGTATGTATGTAGACAGGGGCTGCTGGTAGTGTAGTGCGTAGTGAATAATTAGAGCTGCTGTCTAGGGACCTGAAGGTTGCTGGTTCAAATCTCACCTACTGCTGCAGTATCCTTGAGAAAGGTACTTACCTTAAAAATTGCTGCAGTAAAGATTTACTCAGCTGTATAAATGGATAAATAATTGTAAGTAGCTCAACATTGTAAGTCACTTAGGAGAAAAGTGTCAGCTAAATAAGTAAATGTAATTGTGTGTATCACCAAAGAGGACCTGATGCTGCTTAGATAACTAAAGCTCCCTGTAATTCATCATTAGTGCAGCACCAACACTGCAGTCTGTAACTCCATCTTATTAAACTGATGCTTAATTGACCCTTACTACAACAGAGCTTTAGCGGCTAGGCTATACAATTTGGGTGATTACACTGATTAAAGCCATTAGGGTTATATCGATAAGTGAATATTGGCTGTGTGCCTGATGCTGCCGTCATTATTGAAACACTTTGCAGATAAGGACACTGTGATTGTGGAAAAAGCAGCAAGGAAAATATTCAAATTGAGTGAATAATAAAAAAAAAAACACTGGAGACAAAGTTATGGTGGAGATGCTTAAAGTACAGATATCTGACTGATTTCACAATTTATGCCCCTTTTAACATCCAAAAATACAATGAAATAATTATTGAAAGAGTGAGGATCAGTAATGTGACAATATCGCCACCTGGTGTCTACTTTTGCTCACATGTTCCATGGCTGTTTTGAATAGGCAAAAATTTGCTGCTTTCCAAGTTGTGAAAGCTTTGAGTTATTAATATCATCCAGAGCAAACCAAAGAGTCACTAAGCTCCCCCGCCTCCTCACGCTAATAACTTCCTATGCCCTCATTTCAGTTATGCAAGTCATGTCCCACCTAAGATTTACACAAACACACTAACTGAAAGATGTATAAAGGACTTGTACAGGTGTATTTGCAAAATACAATGTACATAGGACAAATGTAGAGTAATGTAATGTCTCCCAGTCATCGATGGATTTACACAACATTCTTATAGTCTCATTGAATTAAAAATATGCACCCATTTTGTGCAACCTCCCAAATGTAGATTTACTCTTATCTATCCTTAAACGTACATATTTTATAATAGAACATAAAGCGCTGGACCCTCCAATTAGTTTCAGTAATCTGTGAAATGGTAAAAAAAAATGATTTGGAATTACAGTAACCTCTGACTGGATACAAAACCATGCTCTTTAAGACAATCTATTATTATTCATTAACCCAGGAAATCCACTTGATAAAAATTAGACATATTAAAAATTAGACATATTGTTCAATAAAGAATTTAAATAGCATTTTTACCAATGCAATAAAAAACGATTTATTCAGGAAAACAATGACTGTTTCCAGCCTTTACAGAGACTTCATAGCTTGTTTACTTTAGACTATGTTAGCCCAGTTGTACCACTGGAGTAATGACAGATTAAACAGATTCATGTCACAGTATTTGAAACTCTGCTTACACTGGATCCTTTTAAACTCACTTACAGGACCTCAAAGAGTTCTGTTGTTTTGCATAAGGATTCTGGTGTTATAAACCTTTACTGTGTCTGTCAGCACTCAGCTATAACCCACTGGTGAAGTCTGATGTCCCAAAATTCAAAGGAAGCTTTCTCTGCTCTATCTGTGCCACTCTGCTCTCCATCTTCTACCATATCTCCATCAACTCATGATAGACAAAGCCTTCAGAGGAGCACGAATACACACACACACACACACACACACACACACACACACACACACACACACACACACACACACATTTTCTGAACCGCTTGTCCCATACAGGGTCGCGGGGAACCGGAGCCTACCCGGCAACTCAGGGCGTAAGGCCGGAGGGGGAGGGGACACACCCAGGACGGGACGCCAGTCCATCGCAAGGCACCCCAAGCGGGACTCGAACCCCAGACCCACCGGAGAGCAGGACCCGGTCCAACCCACTGCGCCACCACGCCCCCCATGGAACACGAATAAACAAGAGGAAATGCTGGCAAGAAGTGTTCTCAAATGCAGAAAAAAGACATATTGTGTCACCGTTACAATACCTCCTAAAATAACTTTGCTTGAGTTACATATGTGCAAGGGCGATGTTTGGCTTGGGAGCATGTGGAGAAACGAAAGATCAGCTGGCGTGATCTGTGGGCGATGGACGCCGGTCGTATACGTATTAAGTTTCTCATCGGAGCCACCTACGATGTTCTCCCTACTCCACAGAATCTTAATCGCTGGGTAGGTACGGAGCCGACTTGCAGCTTGTGTTGTGGTATAGGGAAGATATACTTGGAGGCATAATGAAGTGTTAAAATCCTTGGCATACTTGTGTTGGAGAAGCGGGTTGAAGTTAATTCACTCCGGGGGTGTGGGAGAAATAAGGTAATTTCTTTTGTGCGGGAGGGGGAGAGCGTTGCATGTCACGTGCGTGGTCGTGGTGGTACGAGTTTTAAGTGGGGTGAAGTGCGTGACTGGAACTTAGCGGACGTGGGAAAATGCTCATCTGCAGATGCCACAGTGCATTGCGATCACGGCGTTGAGACCCGATATTGTGCTGTACTCCGAGGGCACACGGATTAGTATACTTCATTGAATTAACGATGCCCTTCGAAGACGCATTAGAAGATGCCTTTGAGAGGAAGAAACTGAAGTACACTGAGTTGGCTGGTGAGGTGAGGCAGCGAAGCTGGCAGTGCGTTATTAGACCGGTGGAGATCGGTACAAGAGGGTTTGCTGCAAAATCAACCACGTCGCTACTGTTGGAGTTTGGTTTAGGGGTCAGTCGTTAAGAGCAGCGATTAAAAGCTTGTCAGAGGTAGCAGAAAGATCCAGTCAGTGGTTGTGGATGAGGAGGCATCGGGGTGTTTGGAGGAAGCACACCTGAGTGGGGAGTACTTGCCTATGTGAACATCAAATGGTTTGAGTTTTGTTGTCACCTCCATATGCTGATGTGTGTTGGCTGGTTTGTTGGTAGTCGATGTATGGCTATCCCAGGTTTTTTGGTGGGTGGAGTCGCTGGGATGGTACTGTGGGCATGGAGGGGGGTGGGTCTGGGATGCCAGATCTCGCCATTGAGCCTTCTGGAGGTGTTGTGAGCTCAATTCAATGAAACATCAACGAAGGAAGGTGCCCACTTGACAACCCCAACGAAGTGCTCGTGGTGGCTCCCGGCGAGGAGGACGGTGCTTGCCCATGATTTTTTTTTAGTTTTTTTTTTTTTTTTATGTGAAGGGAACTGTTTGATGGGGTGAGGGGTATGTGGGGTTTTGGGATGGAGTACTGTGGTGTGGTTGGTTTGTGTCCAGCCCCCCTTGATTTTGGCACGAGGGGTAGAACATCTTTCCCTTTGTATTATTGTATGTGCAACTTAAATCAAATAAATTTCAACAGTTTCAATGTCTGTCCAGCAGCAATGCACCCTCTCATATATGACACATGAACCTGTGGTATGCCCAGACTACAACAAAGAGTCTAGAATTTGTATGGATGCAGTGATAACCATCTGTGTAAAACAGCTGAGCAAATGTTTCAATTTGACAAGTTTCTCACTTTAAATGTGGCTATGTGCTGCATGACAGAGACAACAGCACGAGACTTAACATGTAAGGAGTGTAACTGGCATGAGACCACCACCCACCCAACCACCTCCTCACAAACTACATTGTCAGTATGAGAATCAGACTGACTCAGCCATCCTTCTGGGAACAGCCTGGCCCTCCTTGCCACGCTGTTGCTGCAAATTCAAGCTGGGATTTATGTAATCACCTTTTTCTGTGGCTTGCGTCACTTTTCCCAATGCTTTCCACAAGAGGGCAGTGTTAATGAACAAATCGGGATGCTGAGAGACGATCACGATTCAGTCTGTAAGCTGACCGATGCCTTTTCATGTCCTGTGAGACTAGGACTGGAGGTTGATGCAGCAACTGCACAAATCTTCCTCTTTTACATAGTTCAGCTAGTTTGATTATTTATTTAGCCCTTTATTGTTTGCACAACTGCCACTGCTTTGAAGTCTTTCTTCGGTTTGATGAATAGTTGTTGACAAAAAGACACCTTTGAGACACTCTGCTGCAGTGAGGAAAAGAAGACTAGTAAAATCCAACCATGGTGAGATATTTTCATGTGTATCACATGGAGGAATATTCAGAACTAATGTGACAAGTCGGGGGAGTCATTCACAATAGAAACTCACTGACCTGCCACAGAACAGACGCTCAATCACTATTTACATAGTGGAGTACCGGCCAGCACTGCGTATCCTAAGGCAATAATGAAGGAGAAATAAATTCAGGTGACATGCATAGCTCGTGATGTACCAATATATTTTTTCACAGCTGATTCCACGTGTTAATCTCAGCCCAATAATATTGTATGATGCATGTCCTAATACTGTATTAAAAAAATATAAGAGTAAAGGTATTTTTCCAGCTATAGTTATATCTTGTTAAACTAAGAGCAATGCTTTTTGCCACCTACATTGCATAGAAAGTAAAAAGAAATTATTTAGAAATAAGATAATTTTTAATAATGTATTCAGTTTGAGCTCACAGTTTTACTGTCAACAGCATAATCAACATGGGTTGTGATTCTCTCAATGTCGGTCTCATTCTGATTTATGCTTTCTTGGACCCCCGTTATTTCCACTGGGGCTGCTTAGGGACTGTTCCCATACCACTGGATAAAAAGAGAAAGGGAGCAGTACAAAGAAATACAAAAGGATGAGTGTGTATTGATGTTTTTGTATTTTACAAAACACTAAAATGTATTTCTGGGTGAACACTAGACAGTATTAATGATGGAGTTATTTTAAACTTAAAAAGGGGAAGATGGAGGAAGTGGAAAGGCCCAAGATTAACTTTTCAGAGGTGTGGCTGCAGCAAACTTCTGGTCAGCACCTTTTCAAGATGATGGCTCATGGAGGGACACCACTTTTTGTGTTAAATAAACTACTTGAATATAATGCATATTTGCATTCATCAAAGAAGTCTCCAAAATATTGAGAGAGCTCTTGTGGGAATGGTTTTACTGTTTTAAGACCATTTAAGACCATTTTAAATAGACCCTCTTCCTCATATCAATATGAACTTTTACTACCTGTTGTATAGCTGTCTAAGCAAGTGTGCACTTTGTTGGTTTCAGATTTTAAATCACCTTCAGTGTTGTATTTGTCTATGTGTGTGTACATGAAGTGTGACAGGAATTGGAACTTCTGCCTCTGTACTCGGCAGTCAATGGTCCTTTCATGGAATTTTGTTACTGCTCTGGGGCCAAGGCAGTGAGAAAGTGAAAGGAGGCACAGAGCATATCATCTCCCTAAGGTAACCTAACACTGCAACCCACCATGTCCACTTAGTACAGCTGCAATGTCACCCTGAGAAAGACAGACACAGTTGCATACATGTGATTCTTAGGTAAACTTAAGTTTCTTTCCACTTTATGTGCCGATGTTCATCGCATGAGTAGATGCATAAAACTCAGAATAGACGATATTCTGAAATTAAATTAACATATTTTTATATTATTTATATTATATTAAATTAAAATTAAATGACAAACTGATAACTGCTACTTTCATTTTTTTAAATATCATAACATAACTAATTTTAGAGAAAGAAAATGACTTATGTCTGGCAGATGATATCACAACCATTATATTAATTTCATCAACAATTTAATAATAAATTGAATAGAATATCAATATACTACATCATGTTATTAACAGCATGTTTGTAACATGTGAAAGAAAAGATCCATAACTGAAGAAATGCAGTACCCATATCAGCCATAATTCTGTAGGTGCAAGTAATCTACTAAACGCACATCATAATATGAACGGAAAATCATGGGTCACCTCACTGGCCTATGACATTCATAGGAAATGTTCTGACCTGTGGCATTCACTTGATAGAAATATTCCAGCCCAACACACCCTTTTTAACATCTAAACTACAGTCCACCACTCTCTCTGAAGGGGGGGGTGCGGGGGTGCAGCGGGCTTGGCCGGGTGCAGCGGGCTTGGCCGGGGCCTGCCCTGTGGTGCGTCTGCTGCTCCAGTCCTGCTTGGGGTGCCCTGCAGCACACCTGGTGTTCCTTCCGAGGTGTGTCCCCTCAGCTCTGTGCCCTGCATTGCCAGATTAGGCTCCAGCTTGCCACGAACATCCAGACAGTGTGTGTGTGTGTGTGTGTGTGTGCGTGTGTGTGCGCGTGTGTGTGTGTGTGTGTGTGCGCGTGCGCACGCGCACTCTCTCTGAAAGATCATATGTTATAAACCACTACATTTATTTTTTGCAGCAGAGTTGCTTCTCTGCTCGGTCCTGTTCTGGAAATAAAATGTCTGCCATTACCATCTGGGTGACAGCTTTATAAGAGTCCTAGAGAAAGTATTTATAAGCAGGCTCTTAGCAGAATTCATTGATGAGACATTGTGTGTACTGCTTAGTCTGTCCTCTACATCAAAATAAATCATACTTCACACTTTACAGATTAAAATGCTGAGCTAACTTCACTGGGAAAGGACAGATGAGGGCTTACTGGAGACTTGTGATAGGCTTGAATGTACTGCAGCTGGTGCATGATGTAAAATCTTGTGAGAAAACTGTAAAAATGCAGGAAACGATAATGCATATCATATAAATCCAACCCTAATATCTTTTCTGTACCCCACTTTGTTAGCAGCACTTTAATTAGAATATTGCTCATTCTTTTACCTTCACTTTGTTACAGAAATGAAGACTGGAATGTTCAGAAATAGGAACATTTCATAGAGGGCACATGACTATGAGGGGAACCACTGATATGAAATTTCATTTGCTTTTCTATGTACTCATTACAGGCCCACAAGATGTAATATGGACCTTATTACATTACACAATGTCAATGCATTCTGGCCAACGACTAAATTCATTCACTTGAAACCACACCTAGTGTCACGCTCACGCCCTCGAGGCAAATGACTGCACCTGCCCTGAATCAGAGCAGCAGGGTATAAAAGAAGCTGTCCCATCTCACCTGGTTGTGGAACCTCACTGAGTCCACATACTTTTCCTGTGATAGCAAAAGAACCCCACTTACCTCCTTAGCCTTCGGTCCCAATTTGCTGCCTTCCTGGTTTCAGATCTCCTGCCTTGCCTGAGTGACTTAGTTTCCTGTCTCATCCCAAGAACAAAGTCTGCGCCTCCAACAACCCATGCCAATCTCCAACTATGATCCCGGATTGCTCCTTGTCTGTACCACAATAAACCAACCTGCGATTGGATCCACACCAACTCCTCGGTCTCCCGCCTTCGTCCATGACACTCAGATTCAATAAAATGCTTTGCCATGTATGCTTTGAGTGCCAAATATTGTTCTGTTATAACTAAGCAAGGACGTAAAGCCTTCTGAACCACACACCTTTCGGTTCAGGGCTACCTGTTTCTTCCCCCAGTATGGCCCTTTTAAAACCAAAAAAAAAAAAAGATCTTGAGCAGAGACAATTTCAAGAAATAGGGAATATTTTTTTTGTTGAGATTAATGGAAATATCACCTGCTTGATTTGCAAAGAAGGGCAGTTATGAAAGAATATAATATTAGACATCATTACACAACAAAGCATTTTGACATATGCAAAGTATCAACATAAGCAAAAAGATGCATATGTGGATTGTTAATTGTCTATGGATATGTATATATACACATCTATATATATAATATGCACACACTGTATATTGCTGAGAATACTAGTACATAATGCACAAATATTACCCTGTGAAAGAAAAAGGTTTAAAATTTAATAATTATTTTTTGTTTCCCTGTTAAGGGGGATGCAGTAGTGCAGCAGGCTTGGCCAGGTCCTGCTCTCTGGTGGGTCTGGGGTTTGAGTCCTGCTTGGGGTGCCTTGTGATGGAGTAGCATACCGCCCTGTGTTGCCAGGTTAAGCTCTGGTTCGCCGCGACCCTGCTTGGGACAAGTGGTTTCAGTCACTGTGTGTGTGTGTCTGTGTTTCACTGTTCTGTTATTGGAAAGTAGTTGGACTCTTGGCCCCCACCATGAGCATGAATGCTGAGATTGGCCCTCTGAGATTTTGAACTTGAGACCTGAAGTGTACAGTTTTGAGCTACAACTTAAAATTAAGTCTGCAGCTTTGTATACTGCAACAAATCAATACTGTACTAACGCAACACAGAAAACCTATTATTGGTACATTTTTTTATGATCGTGTAATTTACTTCAAGCTTTTCTATACTGTTTTGTTCTCTAAAAGGTTATTCAAAAATGTAAGCATACATTTAAATTATATAGAATAGAAGACAGGAAAAATGCCTACTCCAGTAAACAACATTATTATCTAATCCAATTTAACAGCATTGTCTCACTGGTAAAGAGAGAACCTAGATACCTGCCAATACACAGAAAATCTGAAACTCATCTTGAATAATAATGGACCGCAGTCATCCAACGAAACTGTTTGCATGTATTGATAACGTCTGAGGTGTGTGGTCAGTAGGTATTTATACAATCAGGTGGGTATATCATAGTCACTACTCACTCCCACTCCTTGTGTTGAGCCTGTGGTGTGCTCTGCATCTTACAGGATTGGTGAGCCTTCATTACATCCTTGCCAGATCAGGGGTTCTGACGAGTCACCAGCTACCAAAGAGTAGAATGCTGCTCCCATGACTGCTGTCTCTGGAGGGCTTCTCCCACTCCCATCAAAAAAGGGGGCATCCTGGCAACCTGCACATCATAGACTGTGTGCTAGTAGGTGGGGCTCCTCTTGTTTGGAGGGTGGAAGTGTGGCTGGAAGCTCTGCGATTGTGCTCTCTGAGCTGACCTCAAAGGTCATGCTTTCTGCACAATCACAGAGCTGTCTGCATATAGAGGTGACAACACAGAGCTGAGAGGATGCAACACAAGTGACAGAGCCGGTCACTTACAGAGTTGATTATGAAATCCTACTTTTGACCTATAAGGCAGTACATGGCATTGCTCCGGCTTGCCTTTGTGAGATCATTAATTCTTATATCCCAGGACGACATCTCCGTTCATTAGATGCAGGTTACCTTAAAGTACCCATGATCAATAAGACCTCAGTAGGAGGTCGCGTCTTTAGTTATAGAGCACCTAAACTGTGGAATAGTCTAACAGTTACTGTCAGAAACTCCCCGTCTGTTTCTGTTTTCAAATCCTGACTAAAGACTTACATGTTCACTCAGGCATTCCACCTCGAAATGTAATTCCACCTGTCTTGGTTTTTTTATCACCTTTATAAAAATGCATATTAAATTTAAGTAACAAATTACTAACTCTGTTTTATCTTCTTGAGCACTACCTCGCTACATAAGACCTGAAGAGGCCAGCCAGTGGTGACAGACGAATCCCGTGCTGACTGAGGATGATGTCCATCTGCCATAACGAATGAGACGTTCCATGCTGAGCTGGGGATCCAAAATGCCATTTAGCAACATAATCATTATTACTTGTTACACACTGGCTTACAATTGTTACTTTCTAGAATGCCCAGGCGGGATGGGCAACCACTGGCCCGTGGACCCCCAGAGGTTTTTTCCACCCTCAAACTTCAGTTGGGAGTTTTTGTTCCTTTCCCCAGTAGCCAGTAGGCATACTTATAGCTCTATAAAAAGTACTTCATCATGGTAGCCATTAGCTGACTGTCTTCCTTGTTTGTATCTGTTTTTCTTGCCTTATGCCTGTGTTAAAGCGCTCTGTGTCACTGCATGAGAAGAGCGCTCTATAAAAATAAATTGAATTCAATTGAATTGAAAAGGAGGTGGGGTGCGGTGGCGCAGTGGGTTGGACCACAGTCCTGCTCTCCGGTGGGTCTGGGGTTCGAGTCCCGCTTGGGGTGCCTTGCGACGGACTGGCGTCCCGTCCTGGGTGTGTCCCCTTCCCCTCTGGCCTTACGCCCTGTGTTACCGGGTAGGCTCCGGTTCCCTGTGACCCTGTATGGGACAAGCGGTTCTGAAAATGTGTGTGTGAATTGAAAAGGAAAGAAAAGGAGACAGTGGGGAGAGAGGGGAAAGGGAATGACAAACAGAAAGTGATAAATGTTTCAACAGACACATATGACCACCAGGTTTAACCTGAAACTTGACATATTATAAGTAAACTGATCACATGTTCCAGTCCTCCAAAAACAATCTGGAACCCCCTGCTGGTATGCAGTGGTATGGAAACAGTTCCTAAGGAGCCCCAGTGGAAATAACAGGGGTGCAAGTTGAGAAATTCAAAGAGTGTGACAGTATTTGACAATAAGACCTTATTATTACTATATTTTACTTGCTTATATAGCTGAGCCTTTCAGGGAGCAATTCAAGATGAACACCTTGCTCAAAGTCGCAACAGCAGAACTGGGGCTTAAAACAGCAACAATCGGATGACAAGTCCAAGTCTCCAACTGCCACACTGTTTGCTGTGAGTAATTCCCCAAAATTGTAATTTAGTTATACAGAAGTCTATTAGATATTTTCAGTTAAAAAAAAAAAAAAAAAATGGATACATGGGTTATTGCAACCATTTCACCTTTTATGCTGCGTTTAAAATCTGCAGAAGCCACTACAGCCAAAACAAGTTGGTCATCCTTAAAACATACGCATTGGATTTAGAAGAATTCAACTTGAGGAGTTTCATTTATACCCCCTACTTTGATATACAAGGCATTTCTTCACATTTATAAGGACTGAATTTGGATTTTGCATGCCTTCTGACACCTAAGCAGTATGAAACATTTACATTTATTCATTTAGCAAGGTTTTTTCTTTGAAGTCCCTTCTAATGAACATTAATTACCATTTATTTATCTGACATCTTTATCGCAGTTCACTTAAAATTATAAATGCACTAAACTCCATGTAACTATTCTGTCATTAACACAGTACAGAAATGTAACTTGCACACACATACATACACATATACACATTTCGGACAACTCACCGAGCCCAAACCACCTCCACGCCTTTGGACTGCATACAGGGAGACGTGGAGGGGGATTTATTTATGGGGAAGGGGATTTATATGTATATTGAAAGTTAGCACCATTTTTTGCATGTCAAAACATACATACACATTTTCTTTGAATAAGCATTTTTATTAGAAGTGTGCTAACACATTATTTTCAAAGCCAAAGTAAATAATTTGTCAGATTTTTAAAAAATAAAAACTGCAAAAAAACACTGCTTGCATAAGTATTCCACCCCCACTCATTCATATGTAATATACACATTTAATAAAGCCTCATTTTATCGCAGTAACAGCCTTAAGTCTTTTGGGGTAAGTCTGAACCAGCTTTGCACACTGCTTAGGAGCGATTTTCTCCATTCTTCCTAGCCGATTTTCTACAGATCATTCAGGTTGCCCAGACTCGTCTGGACCACAGTTTTCAAGAAGTGCCAGAGATTCTCAATGGGGTTGAGGTCAGGACTTTGACTAGGCCATTGCAGGAATTTCTATCTTTTTGTTTTTGAGTCACTCACAGTGTTGTCTTGGCACTGTACTTGGGATCGTTGCTTAGTTTTAAGGTGAACCTTCTCCCAAACCTTAGTTTCTGAGGCGACAGGAACAAGTTCTCTTCTTCTTCCACTATTTCCCTGTATTTAGTTCTATCCATTCTTCCATCAGTCTTAAGATTCCAGGTCCCTGCAGATGAAAAGCATCCCCACAACATTATACTGACACCACCATATTTCACTGCAGGGATGGTGTTTTTGAGCAATGGGCAGTATTAGGTTTGCACCACACATAGTGCTTTAAATTTTGGTCTGTCTTGGTCTTATCTGGCCACAACACCTTTTCATTGAAGTAACTCTTTTCAGTGTTTGACTTTCTGCTGAATTTCACCTCAGGAACATCTCTTGAGGGTCCAGCAGTAGTCAGAAAGCATACTAGGATTCCACTTGCCTTGGTATCGCTTTTCCATGTTTGAAATGTCCTGGTGAAATCATTCACTGTGCTCGTCACTGACTGCACCAAGGTTGCCAGGGAAAAAGTCCAAGTTTGATGTACAAAGGAGGAAGGAAAACCTTTCCAGGGCCGAGTGGGGACTGTTTACTACATTCTTTCTTCCTGGAACACACATGGTTGGTTTTTGGCAATTGTTTCTGAATGCAGTGACCCCTCTTGTTCCTACTGTTCTGCTCACACAAAAAATAAGTCGTATATCCAAGCTGCAAGCTGAGCAGAAGTGCAATGACCGTGAGATCTCCAAAAATATTCAACTGGTATTTGTCATGCTTTCTACCTTTGTCCTGAGGTTATTTATGCTTGAGAACAATAACAATAGCTAGATGTTGCTCAATGGATGTTACAAATATGCTACTATAGTTAAAATACAGTAACTCAATGTCACAAATTGAAAAAAGTAATCATTAATTTCATGCAGGGGGTGCGGTGGCGCAGCAGGTTTGACCGGGTCCTGCTCTTTGGTGGGTCTGGGGTTCAAGTTGTGCTTGGGGTGCCTTGAGACGGGGTCCTGGGTGTGTCCCCTCCCCCTCCAGCCCTGTGTTGCTGGGTTAGGCTCCGGTTTGTCACGACCCTGCTTGGGAGAAGCGGCTTCAGCCAGTTTGTGTGTTTAATTTCATGCTAAATTCAAAAATGAAACCAGTAAAAGAAATTACTGCTTTTTCAATTTAGCATGAAAAAGCCAGCTTAGAACACCCATTACATTCCACGTGACAAAACTGTTGCTGACCAGTGTTATTTAATTTGTATATTGCAATGCAATAATGATAACATGTTGTCATAAATAGTACCAGAAATGCAGTTACTGATAAAATAATCCTGCTGCCACCCTCAGGCACCCTGGGTGTATGTCCTACAACTACTTCTAGTCTGTACTAGTTTGTTATTAATGTTTTTCTTTTGCTTAACTGATGATTTTTTAATCAAAACTGAGAACTTTCTTACTGCAGAAACCATACTGCCATGTTCCGTATTCGGTTTAGCAAGGACGGACCCAAGTGCCAGACGAACAGGACGTTTATTAGGGAAATCCAAATACGTTGTCGCAGACAGGCAAAGGTCCCTGAGGGGCATATGTCGTTCAGAGGGGTGATCCAAGAAGCGAAGTCGGTAGGGAGGCCAAGTGGGTAGACGGGAACTGGGATCGGGGAACAAGGGACAGGGAAACGGAGCGAGGTAAGTTGTAGCGTAGGTGTCTCGTTAGGACAGAGGCGAACAAGGTTCCGCGTTAGACTTGGATCTGGCGTTGCCTTTTATGCCCCCGTCCCGACTGGCTCCCAGGTGCGGCTCGTTGTGCCGGTCATGCTGACATGGCACATACAAGTGGCAAAAAACTTTATCAAGGGTGGTAAAACTTAACCATCCTGAAACTTGGATACTTGTGATTATTAAGTATGTGCCTTGATCATTATGCTACAATGAATGGTGTATGCACATCCTACTGCCACACAAGGTTTGTGTTAGCTCTCAAACACAAGTCTCTGTCTTACAGCTACTTCAGTTGTGTTGAACTTCTGGATAGCCTAGCATTACCTAAGCTGTGTAAAAAGGTGCACATACAGGGCAGGGGGAAGTGGAGAGGTTACAGCCACTACCCTGCACTTAAATGACCCATGTTCAAAATCCCACTCCTGCTGTTGTATCTGTGAGCCTAAGTTGCTTAAGTAAAATTTGCCCAGCTGTATAAATACAAAAGTAAATCACTGGGAGTTACCTTTGAAAAAAGACTAAGCTACAAAAGAACAAATTACTGAATAATAAAAGATATTGCCATCCACTATTTGCAGCAGGACTGGGAGCTAGTGGATCACTCATAAGTACACATTTGTGGGCTGAGAGCTAAATGTGACACTGTCTGACTGTTTATATGCATTACTCAGAATGCCCTCTCCTTTTCACACAAAATCATGTCCACAGCCCCAGTCTCACAGATACTGACTTTCTACATTTTGCATCCACTCATGGGTCTAAGGACAAACATCTGATGCAAAGTGCTTTATAATTTTACATTACTACAAAAAACATGCTTGCTTCCACACACATTGTCTGAAACCTCTTGTCCCAAAGGGGGTCACGGCAAGCTGGATCCTAACCTGGCAACACAGGGCACAAGGCTGGAGGGGGAGGGGACACACCCAGGACCGAACACCAGTCTGTCACAAGGCACCCCAAGCAGGACTTGAACCCCAGACCCACCAGAGAGCAGACCTTGGGCAAACCCACTGCACCACCACACCCCCCTATGCTTGCTTCCATAATTCCATAATTCCATAATTCAGAAGTGATTGTGACAAAGAGATTTTGGGAGGCTTTCTAACTACAGACATGTTCAAATGTGTTTGACTGATATGTCCGACCCACAGAAGCAATCTGTGGGTCAAACATTGAGATTACATAACATAAACATAAAGCTTACCGAGTGAAGTATATTGTGTATAATTTCTTTTATGGCCTTTCTTCATGTCCCCTTATTAAACACCATATCTCTTTTATCCTCCCTCATTTTAAATATTCACATGTCACAGTAATAGCCTCTGGTGCTTTATTCTTCTCCCACTCTCATTTGATCCTCCCACTCTCAGTTTAAATCCTTCACTTCTGCTCTCTTCTCCTCCATCTACATCTCTCCAGGAACAGAAGGATGAGCTTCCCATCATGTTCTTGACATGAAACAGGAACAGCATAAGAACACTAAAAGAGCTCAAAACCATTTGTTAATGATTTGGCAAATCAAATCAAAGAGCGTACAGTTTTAGTTTTTAAACTTCTGCAGATAGTTACTGACTCCACAAACATTTTTTTTCACTTTCAATCAACTGCTTCTGCAGGGTAGTAGTGCTCTGCAGCCTAAAACCTGGAAGCATAAGACGTGGTGTACACACACTCAAACACTATGTGCAAGTTAGAGTCACTAATTCACCTGAAACACACATTTGTGGACTGTAGGAGATCATCCCTGTAAATGCAGAGAGAACATGCAAAATCTCCGCACACTGAACTGGAATTTAAGTCACATCAAGCACACAGCCCAGGAGCTGTTAGGCACCAGCACTATTTAATGTGTCAAGCTGCTGCCTTCACCGGAGACACACACACACACACACACACACACACACACACACAGGCTGAAACCACTTGTCCCAAGTGGGGGTTGTGGCAAACTGCAGCCTAACCCAGCAACACTGAGTGCAAGACTGGAGGGGGAGGGGACATACCCAGGACGGGAGGCCAGACTGTTGCAAGGCACCCCAATCAGAACTCAAACCCCAGACCCACCAGAGAACAGGATCCATATAAACCCGTTGCACCACTGCACCTCCTTCATAGGAGATATCACACTTAAATGTTATTTTACAGTCTTCTTAATCCCATTTCAGAAATTCCATCTTTAAAACCCTCAACAGTTCCTGTTTCAAACTACAATCCATCTTTAATCCTGTCACACAGAAGTCAAGCTGCTGGAGACCAGGGTGGCCTTTTAATTCCAACCACAGGAGAGTTCCTGTCATGAACCTTCACTGAGAAGCTTTAATAAAAAAATATATTAAAAAAAATGCCTAGTTTATGACTCCCTTCATGAGAGGAAGAGAACCAGAGCAGCACAGATGTGGGCTTATCACACACCTCCTTAAGTCCAGTTTAGTTGTCAGTAATACCCCACCATACTTTGTCCAAAGTGTATTCTAACTGAATATTTTTATGGTTTTTTCCCGGAGATGCATGGTCATTATGTAACTACATTACGAAACAGGTAAAATTGTTGGAACTTTGGAGGTAAATGAAATTAGCTTCATTTTAACTCTTTTTGTGCCACATCTGTCTTTTTTTAACTCTTTTTGTGCCACTTCTGTCTTCTTTTTCTTTGTTTTATCTACTACGTTAGATATAACGCAAATTTTCTGCTGTGTTAGCACTCACATTAATTTAATTTTCGTCTAAACAGCGGGAAAATAACACGTTACGCATCCGTGAAGTTGAAAGGAGTACTTCCTCCTCACTAATCATTAATCATTGAAAAGTAAAATATAAGAAAGTCCACGTGCTAAATTGTCCAGACTCATGTGAAGTATCTAATGTTATTGTCAGAATAAAAACTCACAGGTTCATTGTTTGAACCCCATGGCCAAAACCAGGGAAATAAATGGGTCAGGAGTACTCCAAACTGTCCTGACCGGACCTGGCTTATGATCTAGACGGAATGACAGAGTTTGAAAAATGACTGAAGAAGAGAGATAACATGAACCATAAGTGGGTTCTGGAGCAGGAGGAGGAACACTAAAATTAACCCCTATGCAAATAGTAGAGAGTTTTACGGGAGAAAAATATGGGAAAGCATGCAAGGAGTGGAATAAAATTACTTGAGGGGTGCGGCCGAGAGAAGGGTGCTTCGACCCACTGAAAATAGAGACAGTAAGGATTGAAAGATGGGAAGGTGCAGAGGTATACAGCTCAGACTGATACTAGAGTGTGTAGGAAAGTAGTAGGATCATATGTAGAAATAGGGGAAGAACTAGTGGAGGTGAAGACTGAACCTGAGTGGCTAGATGGAATTCCAGACATAATGCAGACTCAGAGAAAGAATGAAGAGGGGGAAAAAAACACAGCAGCTCCACTGATAGTGCATCCAAAGTCTAGTTTTCGACCGCAGAAGGCACAGTACTCTTTGCCAAGGGAAGCTGAGGAAGGTATTGCGCAGGTACATGAGAATTTAGTCAAACAGGATGCAGTAAAGGAAATGGACTACTCACCTGTGAATTCACCTATCCTACCAGTAAAAAAAAAGCAGACCGGTCCTGGAGGTTCTTACAGGACCTAAGGGTGGTGAATGAAGCAATACATCCAAGAAGTCCAATTGCTCCGAATCCTGCTACCATTTTGTCCTCAGTTCCTCCCAGTGCTAATTGGATTTCTGTTGTAGATCTAGCAAATGCCTTTTTCTCGATCCCTGTACACCCTGACTCACAATACCAGTTTGCTTTTACTTTCAGGGGGAAGCACTGGACGTAAATAGTGATGCCAAATGGGTACACCAAAGCGTCCAGCATGCATTGGTCAAGAACTGTCGGAAAACCTGGAAGGTTTGCCACACCCAATGGAAGTGCACTGGTGCAGTATGTTGATGACCTGCTTTTGTGTTCAGAAACTAAGCTAGCTTATGAAACAGATACTTGATCGCAGCTGAAAATGGCCATAAGTCGCCCAAATGGAAATTGCAACTGGTTAAACAACAGGTGGATTACTTAAGACATGTCCTAACTCCATCAGGTCGTTCTTTGGGGACCATACGAATACAATCAATATTGGAGATGCCAAAACCCTTAACCAAATCACAAATGCTGTCTGTCTTGGGCATGCTTGGAAAAGAGTTTGACCGTTACTGGATATGATACTTGGTAAAGGCCTTTCTCTGACAGACGGACTGATGAGGACAGATGAAGGAGAAGCTGCTTTGACTGACTTCAAGCAAGCCCTGACACTTGCCCCAGTGTTGGGGATTCCTGACTACACCAAGCCATTTGTGCTGTATGTGGATGAGAAAAGAGGTTTCATGTCTGCAGTGTCAATGCAGGATCACGGTGGAAGGCAGCGTCCAGCCGCATATTACTTTAAGCATTTGGATGCAGTTGCATCCGTGTTTCCAGCATGCTTGAGGGCCATAGCAGCCACAGTGGAAGGTGTATTGTCCTGTGCAGACTTGGTGCAGATGCATGAGTTGGTGGTCAGAGTACCCCATGCAATACATGCAATCCTTACATAAGTACATACAAAACTCATCTGACCCTGGCATGGGCAACCCACTACCAGAATGTATTGTTGACATTGGCACGTTTTCTTAGAAAGGTGTCCGACTTTGAATCCTGCCCCGCTGCTGTCCACGGAGATAGACAGCGAAAGCTACAGCTGTTTGGAAGTGCTAGAGGTGGAAACTAAGGCACGACCTAACCTGAGTGACATTCGACTCGAAGGTGGATTAGAAATGTTTACAGATGGGTGTTCCTTGCGACTGCCGGATGGTAGCCCTTCTACATCTTACGCAGTGGGCTCTGCTCAGGGGAACCTACTGGAGGGTACTCGCTTGCCCAGCATGTGGTCTGTACAAGCAACTGAGTTGTATGTCTTAACAAGGGCCTGTGTGTTGGCGGATAATTTGACAGCTACCATTTACACTGACTCTCGGTATGCTTTTGGGGTTTGTCATGACCATGGAGCGCTGTGAAGACAGCGTGGGTTTCTAAATAGTTCTGAGAAGCCCAGACAACATCACAAATTAGTTGAAAATTTGATGTCAGACCTCATGTTGCCCCAGCAAATGGTGGTAGTGAAGTGCCAGGCACATACAGGACAAGAGGACCCAGTGAGCAAGAGTAATGCATCAGCAGACAAGTGGGCAAAAGAAGCCACATTATCTCCTCAGGCCACAGTTATAAGTTTGATGGTAGTTCAGGAGGACCAAAGTGTTTTGCCTAATGACGCATTCTTAATACAATCAGGTATGTCCAGGACAAAGAGATGACAGTGGATGTGACAAGGAACTGTTGGAAAGGATGGAATTGTTTGACACAACACAAATAACAAACCTTTTCTTCCTTGCAGTGCTTATCCGGGAATGGCTAAGGCAGCCCATAGCCTCGGCCAGGGGTGTCAAACTCAATTTCATCCCAGGCCACATCAGCATTATGCTTGCTCTCAAAGGGCCGGTTGTAACTGTAAGACTATATGAATGTATCTACCCTTTTATTACATTGCATAATTACCTCTGCATTCGATTACTACTGGTTTTGGTAATAACTCAATTAATACCTAGCTTTGAAAGTAGAAGCCCAGGACAAATAATGACAAAGTGTATTCAAGTGTACAACTATTGTACAGTTTATTTAAAAAAATAAATGTGGTAACAAAACACATGCTTGTGCTGTGAGCACATGCTCAGATTTCTCTGTGATATACTAAATTAAATTAATTCATGAAATTAAGAAAAAAATCGTTACTTATTAATCAAAGAACATTTCATTCATAAAATTTCATTTTACTGAAGGACTTCTCCACCGCAGTGTAAGTGTCCCTCCCTGTTGTTGTTTTGTGCATGGCAAACACATCCAAGAGCTCCTCACTGACAGACAAGTCTACCTTCACACCTCTTAAAAAAATGACTAGATGCGCCGTATCAGTAATGTCTGTACTTTTGTCAACAGCTAACAAATACGCCAGAGAACTGAGTGCTTCTTCAACCAGCTGTGTCATCAGATTTCCCCCTAGTGCCCTGACTTGGTCCACAATAGTATTTCTTGACAAGCTAACATTGTTAAATGCCTGTTTCTGGTCGGGGCACACCTGCTCACATATCTTCAGCATACACTGCTTTAAAAGTGCATCTTCTGAAAAACACTTGGAAGCCCAGGCGATCTCTTCAGCCATAATAAAGTTGGCTTTCACTGCTGCATCATTTTTTGCAGAAACGTTTGCAAACAAATTCTGCTGAGAATGCAGGCTGTTTTTCAATTCTTGTACCTTTTGTTGCTTTTCTTGGTGGCTAAGGTTAGCATACTTCGCTCCGTGTTTGGTGTCGAAGTGCTGAGTAAATTGTATTCCTTGAGCACGGCCACGGCTTCATAGTAAAGAAGACACACTGTCTTGTTTCCATCCATCCATCCATCCATCCATCCATCCATCCATCTTCCTCCGCTTATCCGGGACCGGGTCGCGGGGGCAGTAGTCTAAGCAGAGCCCCCCAGACTTCCCTCTCCCCGCAAAACTCCTCCAGCTCCTCTGGGGGAACCCCAAGGCGTTCCCAGGCCAGCTGGGAGACGTAGTCTCTCCAACGTGTCCTGGGTCTGCCCCGAGGGCTCCTCCCAGTGGGACATGCCCAGAACACCTCCCCAGGGAGGCGTCCAGGAGGCATCCGGAACAGATGCCCGAGCCACCTCAACTGGCTCTTCTTGATGCGGAGGAGCAGTGGCTCTACTCCGAGCTCCTCCTGGGTGACTGAGCTCCTCACCCTATCCCTAAAGGTGCGCCCAGCCACTCTGCGGAGGAAACTCATTTCTGCCGCTTGTATCCACGATCTCATTCTTTCGGTCATGATCCAGAGTTCATGACCATAGGTGAGGGTAGGAACGTAGATCGACCGGTAAATTGAGAGCTTCGCCTTACGACTCAGCTCCTTCTTCACCACAACAGACCGGTACAATGACCGCATTACTGCGGACGCCGCACTGATCCGTCTGTCAACCTGCTGCTCCATTTTTCCCTCACTCGTGAACAAGACCCCAAGATACTTAAACTCCTCCACTTGAGGGAGTAACTCACCCCTAACCCGGAGGGGGCAATCCACCTTTTTCCGACTGAGAACCATGGCCTCGGATTTGGAGGTGCTGATTCTCATCCCCACAGCTTCGCACTCGGCTGCAAACCTCTCCAGTGCACGCTGCAAGTCTTGATTCGATGAAGCCAACAGGACCACATCGTCCACAAAAAGCAGAGACGAGATCCTGCAGCCACCAAAACAGACACCCTCCGTTCCCTGGCTGCGCCTAGAAATTCTGTCCATGAAGATAATGAACAGAATCGGTGACAAAGGGCAGCCCTGGCGGAGTCCAACATGCACCGGGAACAGGTCTGACTTTTACTGCCAGCAATGTGAACCAAGCTCCTGCTCCGGTCATACAAGGAACGAACAGCCCGTAGCAACGAGCCCTGAACCCCATAATCCCGAAGTACCCCCCACAGGATGCCACGAGTGACATGGTCGAATGCCTTCTCCAGGTCCACAAAAAACATATGGACTGGTTGGGCAAACTCCCATGAACCCTCCAACACCCTAGTGAGGGTATAGAGATGGTCCAGTGTTCCACGGCCAGGATGAAAACCGCATTGCTCCTCCTGTATCCGAGGTTCGACTATCGGTCGGATTCTCCTCTCCAGTACCCTGGCATAGACTTTCCCAGGGAGGCTAAGGAGTGTGATCCCCCTATAGTTGGAACACAATCTCCTGTCCCCCTTCTTAAAAAGAGGGACCACCACCCTGGTCTGCCAGTCCAGAGGCACCGTCCCTGAACTCCACGCGATGCTGCAGAGGCGTGTCAGCCAAGACAACCCCACAACATCCAGAGACTTGAGAAACTCGGGGCGGATCTCATCCACCCCTGGAGCCTTGCCACCGAGGAGTTTTTTGACTACCTCAGCAACTTCAGCCAAGTTAATGGACGAGTCCCCCTCCGAGTCCCTGGCCTCAGCTTCCTCTACGGAAGGTGTGTCGGAGGGATTGAGGAGATCCTCAAAGTACTCCTTCCACCGCCCGAGGACATTCTCAGCTGAGGTCAGCAGCGCACCACTTCTACTGTAAACAGTGTTGGCGGAACACTACTTCCCCCCTCTGAGTCGCCGGACGGTTTGCCAAAATTTCTTTGAGGCCGACCGAAAGTCTTCCTCCATAGCCTCACAGAACTCCTCCCAGGCCCGAGTTTTTGCCGTGGCGACTGCCAGAGCCGCGCTCCGTCTGGCCCGCTGGTACCCGTCAGCTGCTTCAGGAGTCCCATGAGCCAGCCAGGTCCGATAAAACTCCTTCTTCAGCTTGACGGCATCCCTTACCTCCGGTGTCCACCACCGTGTTCGGGGATTGCCGCCATGACAGGCGCCGGAGACTTTATGGCCACAGCTCCGAACCGCCGCCCCGACAATGGAGGTGTGGGACATAGTCCATTCAGACTCAATGTCCCCAGTCTCCCTTGGGACCTGGTTGAAGCTCTGTTGGAGGTGGGAGTTGAAGACCTCTCTGACAGGGGCCTCCGCCAAACGTTCCCAACAGACCCTCACTATGCGTTTGGGCCTGCCAGGTCTGTCCAGCTTTTTCCCCCGCCATCGAATCCAACTCACCACCAGGTGGTGATCAGTTGACAGCTCAGCCCCTCTCTTCACCCGAGTGTCCAAGACATATGGCCGAAGATCAGAAGAAACGACTACAAAGTCGATCATCGACCTCCGACCTAGGGTGTCCTGGTGCCAAGTGCACTGATGGACACCCTTATGCATGAACATGGAGTTTGTCATGGACAAACCGTGACTAGCACAGAAATCCAATAACAACTCACCACTCGGGTTCAGATCAGGGAGGCCGTTCCTCCCAGTCACGTCCCTCCAGGTATCACTGTCGCTGCCCACGTGGGCGTTAAAGTCCCCCAGTAGAACGACAGAGTCCCCAGTGGGAGCGCTTTCCAGCACGCCCCCCTGGGACTCTAAAAAGGCTGGGTACTCTACACTGCCGCTAGGCACATAAGCACAAACGACAGTGAGAGACCGTTCCCTGACCCGAAGGCGTAGGGAAACGACCCTCTCGTTCACCGGGGTAGACTCCAACACATGGCGACTGAACTGTGGGGCTATTAATAAGCCCACACCCGCCCGCCGCCTCTCACCCTGGGCAACGCCAGAATAGTGGAGAGTCCATCCCTGGTCGAGAAGAGTGGTTCCAGAACCCAAGCTGTGAGTGGAAGTGAGCCCGACTATATCTAGATGGTATCTCTCAACCTCCTGCACTAGCTCAGGCTCCTTCCCCGCCAGTGAGGTGACATTCCAAGTCCCAAAAGCCAGAGTTGGTGCCCGGGGTTTGGGTTGGCTGGGCACTCAGCCCCGACCACTGCCCAAATCACAACGCACCGGCCCCTTATGTCCTCTCCGGCAGGTGGTGAGCCCACCGAAGAGCGGCTCCATGTCATGGCTTCGGGCTAAGCCCGGCCAGGCCCCGTGGGCATAGACCTGGCCACCAGGCGCTCGCATGCGAGCTCCCCACCCCCAGGCCTGGCTCCAGGGTGGGGCCCCGGTGACCCCATACCGGGCGGGGTGAATGAGATCCTTGATTTAATAGTCATGTCTTGTTTCCATTAAGCACAAACATCTATTCGCTTTCCCATCTCTCATTAAATAGCCTCCCCTCTGCATCAACTTTTCTTTTCTTTGACATGATGAGTCTATTCGTTTTTTTTATACTAATCCTATCACTCCATTAGAACTCCCCTGCAAGAATAAACAGATATCCAGACACTGCCATCTACTGGCTAGATCCCTTCATTGCGCAGGTAATAAAATTGAGATGCATTTTCAGGTCCCGAAAATAAAATTTATAATAACAATAAAATAATCTGTAAGCTCTCGCAGGCCACAGAAAAGGAGGGGGTGGGCTGGATTTGGCCCGCGGGCCTTGAGTTTGACACCTGTGGCCTAGACCACGCCTTGCGAGACGCCACGGTGAGAACAGTGTCCTGTCACTCAGAAGCCCCAGGATTTAACCCCTGCGCATTAGTGTATTGTCAGAAATGTGTAGTATGCAATAGGGGGTGTGGTGGCGCAGTGGGTTGGACCACAGTCCTGCTCTCCGGTGGGTCTGGGGTTCAAGTCCTGCTTGGGGTGCCTTGCGGCGGACTGGCGTCCCGCCCTGGGTGTGTCCCTTCCCCCTCCGGCCTTACGCCCTGTGTTGCCGGGTAGGCTCCAGTTCCCCGTGACCCTGTATGGGACAAGCGGTTCTGAAAATGTGTGTGTGTGTGTGTGTGTGTGTGTGTGTAGTATGCATGAAATATAACATTGGCAAGATGACCTCATTGCCCACATCGACCACTCCTCTGCCTGATGGACCTTTCACACACATTCAGCTCGATTTCATTGAATTAACTCCAAGCAGAGGATACAAGTAGTAGTTTGGTAGTGGTTGATGTTTTCTCTCAGTGTGTTGAGGCATTTCCTTGCAAATGGCAGGATACATGCACTGTGGCCAAATACTTACTAAAGGACATCATTCTGAGATTGGGTGTTCTTACACGCCTCACTAGTGACAGTGGGACTCATTTTATGATTTCTTTGCCACTATTGCTCCTATCACCCCTAGACTGGTGGAATAGCTAAGCGAGCTACTGTCAAAAATAAGTTGACCAAGGTGTGTGAAGACACTGGTCTACCCTGGCCCGATGCACTGCCTATAGTTTTAACAGCGCAACATGGGAGAACTCACAGAGAGCTGGGAGTATCTCCTTTGGAGATTCTGACAGGTCATCTGATGCCAGGCTGTCCTTTTCAAAATTTCATGAGCTAATAAAATTAGTCCAACACATCAGTGGGTGTTAAGTCGCTAGCATGTATACCTGTCTCATGACAGAGCAGTCGAACTTGGCTGTTATTATTTAATTATTAATTAAATTACTAATTTAATTAAATGTTACTTAATCTAGAATGCCCAGGAGGGGTGGGTAACCGCTGGCCCTTGGACCCCCAGAGGTTTTTTCTCTCCCTCAACTTTCAGCTGGGAGTTTTTGTTCCTTTCCTCTGTGGCCAATAGGCATACTTAGCTCTATAAAAGTACTATATTATGGTACTCATTAGTCAACTGTCTTCTAAGTTTCTTATCTGATGTATTTGTTTTTCTTGCCTCTGTGTTAAAGCGCTCTGTGTCACTGTGTGTGAAGAGCGCTCTATTCAAATAAATTGAATTGAATTGAATTGAATTGAGAGTTGGGGGCGTGGTGGTGCAGTGGGTTGGACCCGGTCCTGCTCTCTGGTGGGTCTGGGGTTCCAGTCCCTCTTGGGGTGCCTTGCGGTGGACTGGCGTCCTGTCCTGGGTGTGTCCCCTCCGGCCTTACGCCCTGTGTTGCCGGGTAGGCTCCGGTTCGCCGTGACCCTGTATGGGAGTAGCGGTTCTGAAAATGTGTGTGTGTGAATTGAATTCTTCGAACTAAAAAGTTCATTTTGGACACGTGACAATGAAAATCTTCACACACACTGCTACAGATACATCAGGCAATTTGTAATTGCATTAACATGATGATAAATTACAACTGGCCGTCATAACTTTTCAATTTTGATTGTAACTGTTAAAAGTCCGATAAAGCAATGAAAAGAGCAGTGATTTTAAGAAGTCGTAATGTTGGTTTTACGAGAGAGAAATGAATTGTACCCTCATATATTATATAGGTGTAATATGGAAAGTGTTAGCAATGGTATTAGGTACACTATGTGGGGTTTGAAGCAGTTTTTGGGTTTCCCAGGGGGCACAATTAATTGCACACTTTTTCCCCATGTATAGGGTAAACCCAATAGGTTTTTGCTCAATATGTGAAAAATACTGCACTCCATAGCTACCAAACAAATTTACTTTGATTCTACAGTTTATTACCCTCATTTTGAGTTAAAACAAGTGGGGATTCAATGAAATTTTGAATTTCAAAGAGGGCAGCATTTGTTGAATCTGTAGCAGCATGCTAACAATGAGGTAACTTTTACTGGAGCAATGGGGTCAAGAAGAACTTACCTCCTTGCGGTAACCCCTGGGCAATGTCCCTGACGGCTAAGTGCTCTTCAAATTGATCAAACTGGTCTCACTACTGCCACTCAAGCAACTTCACAAAAAAGAACTTTGCTGAGAAAACCCTTCCAATACTTAACTGGCCAAACAGCTTTACAACTTAACGTTGAAGGACTGACAGCTGCCAAATGTGATATCATCAAGCAACTTGCTACTGAACATAATGCAGTTGCAATCTTACTTCAAGAAATGCACTCCAACTCCAATGATCAGGTGAAGATATCTGGCTTCAGTGTAGTTAAAACTATACATGAAGAACATCATGGTATAGCCACGCTAGCAAAGTCAGATGTACAAATTTCCGACGTGACAGCTTAGCCAAAAAACAACAATACTCAATGGATAGCTGCACATATTGATGGAGTCAAATTCGTGAATGTGTATGTGAAAATGGTTTTTACATCTCTCCCAGTTTTTAGCCACCCAGCAATATATACTGGTGACTTTAATTGTCAACACGTCAACTGGGGCTACCACAATAATTCAGCCTGTGGAGAAGAACTAATCAACTGGGCATCAACTTTTTTATGACAACAAGTAACCAGCAGTTTTCACTCAGGAAGATGGAACAGTGGCACAAATCCAGACCTGGCTTTCGCAACAAAATGTGACGACCCACAAACCAGAACAAGAACAGTGTTGGGTATTTTTCCAAGATCACAGCATAGACCATCTATAATACAACACCCTGCACCGATCTAGCCCACATCAAGCTACTCAGTTAAACATTAAAATCTGCGGAAAGCCGACTGGAACAACTTTGCTAAGGACATTGAAGAAGCTATAAACAGTCTCGAAGACCCAACTAAATCAGAATCAGAATCAGAATGAGCTTTATTGCCAGGTATGTTCGCACATACAAGGAATTTGTCTTGGTGACAGGAACTTCCACAGCACAGACAGAATGACAGTGACAAGACAGATGAGAAGATAGAGTATGTGAATAAGGGATGAAAAATATATAAAAATATACAGTACCCAATATTATATACAAAAATAGTCACTAGTTACAAATGCAAGGGAGTGTGAGTAAGAGATATGATGTGATAAAAAGTTATGAATATAAATATAAATAGCATTATGTATTGCACTGGTTTACTCTCTGGGGGGGGGGGGGGGGGGGCGGGGGGGTTAACTGTTTATGAGGTAGATGGCCTGAGGAAATAAACTTTTCTTGTGCCTGGCTGTCCTGGTGCTCAGTGCTCTGTAGCGAGAATCCTGTTCGTGGACTTCAGCTAAGCCTTCAACACCATCATCCCACACCTCCTCCTGTCCAAATTAACCCAACACTCTGTGCCCACCTCCATCTGTTACTGGATCACCAACTTTCTGACAGACAGGCAGCAGATAGTGAGGCTGGGAAAATTCTCATCCAATACTCGCACAATCAGTACTGGCGCCCCCCAGGGATGTGTGTCTGGTGCAGCCATAACAACCTGGAGCTTAACACGCTCAAAACAGTGGAGATGATTGTGGACTTTAGGAGAAACACCTCAGCATTATCCCCACTCACCATCATGAACAGCACTGTGGCAACAGTGGAGTCATTCACGTTCCTGGGCACCACCATCTCACAGGACCTCAAGTGGGAGCTCCACATAGACTCCATTGTGAAGAAGGCCCAGCAGAGTTTGTACTTCCTTCGCCAGCTGAGGAAGTTCAACCTGCCACAGGAGCTACTGATGCAATTTTACTCCGCAGTCATTGACTCTGCACCTCTATAACTGTCTGGTTCGGCTCAGCTACGAAATCAGACATCAGAAGATTACAGCAGATAGTTCGGACTGCTGGAAGAATCATCGGCACATCCCCCCCAGCTCTCCAAGAACTGCACTCGTCCAGAGTCAGTAAAAGGGCTAGCAAAATCATTCTAGACCCCTCACATCCAGGCCACTTCCTCTTCAAACCTTTGCCATCTGGCTGGCGCTACAGAGCACTGAGCACCAGGACAGCCAGGCACAAGGAAAGTTAAAGATAACTTAAATGAATTATACAACAAATTCACCAAAAATTATTATGGAAAAACTCAAAAAGCACATTCCGAGTGGTATAAGAAAACTCTTTGTTCCTGGTTGGGACGAAGAATGTCAAGAATTATACAAAAACACCAAAGCGCTCAAACTAATGAAGAAGCAAAAATCACAGCTTCCAAACTAATTGAGCACCTAGAGACAACCAGACAAGAATGCTGGAGAGAAGCAGTGGAAAGCATGGATTTCTCACTTTCTAGTAGGAAAGCATGGACATCCATCCACAGACTTACTGGCACAAGGAAAAAGACAAAAACTAACAACACATCTGTTAAAGCTGCAGATGTGGCCACATATGTCATCAAAAATGACAAATTTGCAGAACGTGATAAAATTTTTACCCATAAAGTGCTCAATGAACTAAAAGAAGAGTTACACAAACCTTCAGCAGATACGGGCCTATATCAAGAATTTTCTCCTCAAGAAATAGATACTGCAATCAAAGGCCTCAAACCTGGCAAAGCTTCAGGCCCGGACAGCGTACACCCAGAATTCATCATAAATGCTAGAAAACAGACCATCAATTGGCTTAGGATCTTCTATAACATGTGTTTTAAAGAAAACAAAATTACAAAAATATAGTGACACGTAAAAGGGCTTGGCATACTTAAACCGAATAAACCACCAGAAGAAGCTAGTAGCTACCGACCTATAAGCCTGCTCAGTGCATTACATACAAACTACTAGACAGATTAGTCTATAACCATATCCAGCCAATAGTCGATCCACAGCTGCTGGATGAACATGCTGGTTTCCAACTGGCAAGGTGTACCACTGACCAAGTCATGCTACTAACTGAAAACATTGAAGAGAGCTTTCAGAATAGCCTAAAAAGATGTGCTGTGTTCGTTGACTTGTCAGCAGCATACAATACAGTCTGGCACAAAGCTCTAGCACTGAAACTCCACCAAAGAATTCTGGGCAAGATGTTAGTTAAGTTTATACTAACTCTGGCAACCAAGTGAAGCTTCATAGTGACAGTAGGGAAGGACAGCAGTAAGAAAAGATTCCTGAAAAATGGTGTGTCCCCAAAGATTGGTTCTTGCTCCCCCTGCTGTTCAATGTATATACTGCTGATATACCAACAACAGTGTCCAAGAAGTTCATCTACACAGATGACATTGCTTTATTAACTGCAGCAAAAAATTTTAAAGAAATATAAATGACATTAAGTTCTGATTTAAAGAAAGTGACTACTTTCAAAACTGGAGACTTAAGCTCAATGCCAGTAAGACTGTACAGTATGTGGTTGCTTCCACCTCACTAATGCCTTAGCAGACTACAAACTGAAAGTTACATTGAAAGAGAATGCCATTCTTTCAAACAATTTCCCAAAATACCTTGGAGTAACACTTGACAGAACACTCTCTTACAAACACCATTTAGACCAACTGTCAAAGAAAGTAAACACAAGGAATAACTTATTGAGAAGACTAGCTGGCCTCTCATGGGGAGCAAACTTCAAAGTGCTACAAATAACTTCAATAGCACTCATATACTCTGCAGCAGAATACTGTGCACCAGTATGAGCTAGAAGTGCCCACATTAACAAAGTAGACTGCGCTTTGAACACCACAATGAGAATTGTATCTGGCGGCATCCGCTCCATACCAACAAATTACCTACCTGTTGTAAACAGCATACCTCCTGCTGATATCAAGAGAAATGCACAATGCTATGTTTAGTTCCTGGAATGAGGAGACAGACCCAATTGCAGAGCAAACAGATTTTTATTATGGAGGATCCAAAAACTGTGGTCACTGACAGGCGGAGGTCTTTGATGTGCAATCGTTGTTTCAGGGGAAATCCAGAAAGCAAGGTCGAGTATCAGGCAATGGTCAAGAACACAGGCAACAAACTCAGGTAAGGGGTTTCAGGGAGCAAGGGGCAGGGACTAGGACAAGGAGACAAACATGTCGAAACGTTAGGCAAGAGGCGAACAAGGTTCCGCGTCAGTCGTGGTCCTGCCGCAGCCTTGCTGGGAACAGATATAATGATCTGTCAGATGCATTCTATTTCCTCATTTTTTTCACAAATACAGCTCTCATATGTAAACGCAAACAATAACTGTAATGTGTAATTGTATAACTGACATAAAACATCAAGAATCTTACTAGATGTCACGTCCCCCGCAGCAGGCACATCGGCGACACCTGCCGTTCTCTAATGGGAACGGCAATAAAGAGGGAAGCCGAGGAAGCCCAGACGCGGAAAGTTGTTTTGCCTCCTTGTTTCCCTTCGAGCCGTGCTTCAGCGAACCTACTCCGACATTGACCTTTTGCCTGTGTATTCCCGACCACGTTCTTTGCCTAGCCCTTTCTACTACGTTTGCTGATCGCCTGACCCACGCCTGTCCCTTGACTTTGCCTTTTGGATTCTGATTTGGCTTCATTAAACATCGGTGTACGAGAACTCTGCACTTGAGTCCGTCCTTGCTACACGCAACCATGACAGAAGGTTCCGCCTGCTACCAGGACTCAGCGGAGTATGTGCAACTGTGTACGGCGCTCGTCATGCAAGGCGACATTTTGGGAGCGCAAGACCAGTCACTGCAGCACCTACAAGAAACAATCGAAGGATTGATCCAGGTTCTCCTGGCAAGAGGGATTCTCAAACCCGCCTCCCAGACGGCACCCGCTACTCCTGTTGAGCCTGCCCCGCCCGCACCACCCGAGGCATCCGATACGGTTGCAAGGATCGCGACCCCAGAGAGGTATGACGGTTCGCCCGATCAATGTCAGGACTTTCTGATGCAGTGCGAGTTGGTCTTTTAGTGTTCTCCTCGCTTGTATCAGACGGATGCAGCTAAAATCGCTTTTGTCCTGTCCTGGTTGACCAGTCCAGCCCTGGCGTGGGCAGCCAATGGGTGGCGCACACACCTAAGAATGACCTATGCCACGTTTTGCGAGAAGTTCGAAGCGGTTTTTGACCACCCGCACGCGGGGCGCGCGGCGGGAAATTGTCTCATGCGTCTCACCCAGGGAACTCGAAGCGTGGCTGAGTATGCTCTTGAGTTCAGACCCCTCGCGGCCAAGAGCGGATGGAACTCTCCTGCCCTCCTCACCTGTTTCTACAACGGGCTGAACCCCCGGATCCAGGAAGAGCTCACATACAGGGGTGAGGAGGGGGACTTCAACCGGTTTCTAAAGACCGCCATCGCCATTGACAACCTTGGCAGGAGTAGGCAATCCCGGGGAGACCCGACCCTCCCCCCGGGGGCCGGCCCAGAGGAGGACCGGCTCAGGAGAGAAGAAAGGAGACGACGCCTGGTGGGGAGACTGTGTCTCTATTGCGGGTCCCAAGAGCATCTCCGTGCCGCATGCCCAGTGCGACCACCTCAAGGAACCTCCACAGACACGAAGGCAAGGCCAGGGGAGCACTGGGGACAGTTGCAGTTGCCAGTGAGTATTTCCTGGGGGGCAAACTGGGTGCAGGCAAGTGCCCTTATAGATTCCGGAGCAGCGGGCTGTTTTATGGATGTGGGCTTTGCCAAAGCACACCATGTCCCCCTTAAAACCTGTGAAGTCACCCTGAGCGTGAGAGCCCTGGATGGTCAGCCCTTGGGAACTGGGGTGGTTGATACCCGGACTGCACCTCTCCTGCTCGAAACAGGAGCTTGTCACCACGAGAGACTCACCTTCTTTCTGCTCCGAGCTCCAGACACCCCAATCATTTTAGGTTACCCCTGGTTGGCACGTCATGACCCCGTCTTCAGGTGGAGTACCAATGAGCTGGTTTCTTGGGGAGGATGCTGTCACGCATCTTGCCTCACCCTTCCTTGTCGGGCCACGTCGGTGGAAGGGGTAGAGGGCCTTCCCCCACCGGTCATACCCCTGGACTACGAGGATCTACGAGAGGTCTTCAGTAAGGTCCGCGCCGCCGAACTGCCTCCTCACCGGTCCTGGGACTGTGCTATCGACCTCTTACCAGGTACCACGCCACCTCGGGGTCAGGTGTATCCCCTGTCATTGCCGGAACAATGGGCCATGCAGGAGTACATCAGGGAGGCCCTCGAAGCTGGTATGATCCGGCCGTCGACGTCACCAGCGGCGGCAGGGTTCTTCTTTCTTGGTAAGAAGGATGGGGGACTGAGGTCGTGCATAGATTACCGGGGGTTGAACGCCATAACCGTCAAATACCCACACCCATTACCGTTGATCACCTCGGCCCTGGAGGGTATTCATGGGTCGACCTGGTTTACTAAATTAGACCTCCGCAGTGCGTATAACCTTATTCGGATCCGTGAGGGGAATGAATGGAAGACGGCCGTCTCCACTACACTAGGTCACTATGAGTACAGGGTCATGCCTTTTGGCCTAGCTAATGCCCCCTTGGTTTTCCAGGCCTTTCTGAACCATGTGTTGGGCGATTTCCTTCATCACTGCGTCATCGTCTACCTTGACGATATACTGATCTACTCAAGGACCCAAGAGCAGCATATCCAGCAGGTCCGAGCGGTCCTCAGGCGGCTCCTACAACATCGACTGTATGTCAAGGCAGAGAAGTGCGAATTCCACCAACGCCAAATCTCCTTCCTGGGCTACATCCTGAGCCAGGAGGGAATCTCCATGGACCCCAAGAAGGTGGGTGCGGTGACCTCCTGGCCTCAACCCACCACGGTAAGGGCGCTCCAGCGCTTCCTTGGGTTTGCCAATTTCTATTGTCGATTCATACATAATTTTAGCACAGTAGCCGCACTCCTTACCGCATTAATGGCTAGCAAGGACCGAAGACTCCCTTGGGGGGTGGAGGCGGAGAAGGCTTTCCAGGATTTAAAGAAACGGTTCATCTCCGCCCCAGTGCTGAAACAGCCGGACCCTTCCTTGCCGTTTGTGGTGGAGGTCGACGCCTCCGCGGTAGGGGTGGGTGCAGTCCTGTCCCAGAGGCAAGGGGACCCTCCGAAGTTGTACCCCTGTGCCTTCTTCTCCAGGAAGATGACCCCTGCCGAACATAATTATGACATTGGGAACCGGGAACTCCTTGCTATCAAGCTCGCGCTTGAGGAGTGGCGTCACTGGCTGGAGGGTGCTGTCCATCCCTTTGTGGTACTCACGGACCACTGAAACTTTGAGTACCTTGAGACTGCAAAAAGGTTGAACTCCCGCCAGGCCCGATGGACCCTGTTCTTCACCCGTTTTCACTTTACTGTTTCCTATCGACCAGGTACCGAGAATGGGAAAGCCGATGCTTTATCGTGGATTCATGACCCAGAACCGATGTCCACCAACCCAGAGGAGATCCTACCCCAGGGATGTGTGGTGGGTCCGGTCCACTGGCAACTCCTCCAGGAGATCCAAGAAGCCCAGGACAGCGAGCCAGAACCGCCCGGGAGACCAGCAGACCGTGTGTATGTACCCATTTCCTTCCGCACAGCAGTGATGAAATGGGCCCATGAGGCTCCGGAGGCAGGGCATCCCGGGATCCGACGTACCCTCTCCCTGGTACAAGGACGGTTCTGGTGGCCTTCACTGTCCGATGACGTCAGGGACTTCGTCCAGGCCTGCACCACCTGCGCTCAGACCAGGACCGTACCCAAAAAGGCAGCTGGTCTCCTACAACCCTTGCCTACGCCGACCCGACCCTGGATCCATGTGGCACTGGACTTCCTAGTGGACCTACCGGTATCCGAGGGTAAGACCGTGATCCTCTCTGTCATAGATCGTTTCTCCAAGGCCTGTAGACTGGTGCCCCTTCCGAAGCTGCCTACAGCTCTTGAGGTATTGGAGATCCTATTCGAGCAAGTATTTAAACTATATGGACTTCCCGAAGACATTGTTTCAGATCGAGGGTCCCAGTTCACCTCTCGGGTATGGAAGTCCTTTTAGGGCCGGCTCGGAGTAACGGTCAACCTTACATCGGGATACCACCCGCAGGCCAACGGCCAAGCAGAACGCTTACAGCAGGATGTTTCAAGGTTTCTCCGAGCCTACTGTTCCCAAAGACTGCACCAATGGGCTCGCTACCTGGCCTGGGCGGAGTATGCCCACAACTCTGTGCCTTATACATCTACAGGTATGTCGCCCTTCCAGTGTGTGTTAGGCTACCAACCTGTCCTGTTCCCTAGAGAGACCTCTCCGTGTCCTGTTCAGGCTGTGGAAACATGGCACAACGAAAGCGCCCGCATCTGGAGGACGGTCCGGTCCCACCTGCTCCACAGTGCGGAACGCCACAAACGTCAGGCGAACTGGCACTGGCGTACCCTTTCGTTCATGCCTGGGCAAAGAGTTTGGCTCTCCACTCGAGACCTTAACCTGAAGGTCCCCTCAAAGAAACTCGGGGCCCGCTACATCGGCCCCTTCAAGATAATGCGTCGCGTTACGCCGGTTACTTACCGCCTTCAGTTGCCTCTTAACCTCCGAGTGCACCCTACGTTCCATGTCTCCCTCCTGAAACCGGTAGGAGTGTCCCTGCATCAGCCACCAGTAGAAACCACACCACTGCCTACGCTACCCCTCGCAGGGGACGATGTCTATACAGTCCGGGCCCTTCTGAACTCTTGCCGACGGAGAGGTCGGCTGCAATATCTGGTAGACTGGGAGGGGTACGGCCGGGAGGAGTGTTCCTGGGTAGCTGCTTTGGACATCCTGGACCCCTACCTGGTTGCCGCCTTCCACAGGGACCATCCAGAGTGCCCAGCCCCGGGCCCCCGGGGGCGTCCTCCTTCTCGGCTTAGGGCGTCCAGGGCCGCCCGTGGAGGGGGGGGTACTGTCACGTCCCCCGCAGCAGGCACATCGGTGACACCTGCCGTTCCCTAATGGGAACGGCAATAAAGAGGGAAGCCGAGGAAGCCCAGACGCAGAACGTTGTTTTGCCTCCTTGTTTCCCTTCGAGCCGTGCTTCAGCGAACCTACTCCGACATTGACCTTTTGCCTGTGTATTCCCGACCACGTTCTTTGCCTAGCCCTTTCTACTATGTTTGCTGATCGCCTGACCCACGCCTGTCCCTTGACTTTGCTTTTTGGATTCTGATTCGGCTTCATTAAACATCGGTGTATGAGAACTCTGCACTTGAGTCCGTCCTTGCTACGCGCAACCATGACACTAGAGATGAGGCCAGGTCACGGCTCTTTTGAAAAATCATGAATGATTTTTGAACAATTGAATGATCATGATTTGAATGTTAATGAATGATTTTTCAGCCAAAGGACAGGAATTGAAAACCACGGGAAGGTGAAACGATCACTTTTATTTTCTCAGTTAAAGCAGCAGCGTGTTGAGCAACCATGCCTTTGGTTACAAGGGAGATGCTTCATAGCTCATGTTTGAGTCCTCAATTCATCAGCGCTCTTTGGGACTTCACAGCCAGTGGTTATATTCTTCTTCATCCCTACAGTCAGAGCTGCTGGGGCACCTGCAGGAGAAAGAAGAATACCCATGAGCCACTGATGAGGGTGCTGGATGTGAACTCCTGGATGGTTTCCTTACAGTAGACTGAAAAGACATCACGCCATTTGCGAAACAAGACAAGTGTGAGACTGTTAGAGTTCTTTCTAATTCATGTCCCCACCATAGACTGCATCTAGACACAACATTAAAATTCTTTTTGCACATTCAAGACACAGTCGTTTAGTGTCTCAACTTCCTAACTGCTAACTGAACGTTAAAGGCAACTCAAATAAAAGATGGTCAGGATCGTAGTATAATGCCTTTTTCCCCTTTCGTTGCCTTTGAAGAGACTCTTGCCGTGGTGATCTCATTTCTAGGCGTCTGTCTTTCCCAGTCAGTTCTGCCAGGTTCCCATCATCCTCCTCTTTTGCAATTCCTGTGCAGCCTTTCTGGAAGCAAACATGGCCACCACTGGTTGAAGAGTTACACTATTTCCATCCTCTAGGCAAATCAATCACTCATAACACCACTTTAGGTTTTTTTTTAAATTTTGCCAAACACGTGTGTGCCAACACACAAGACCCTCTAGCACATGGACCCTTGCTGTCCTCGCTTTTCTCTCTGTACACTATCTGTGTTTCAGTCACATCCATCTCTCAAACTCCCCCCATTGTACTGTTGCTGAAACTGCCAAATTCAGTTATGTCACCACAATGTGGAGAATCACACGACAGAACAACAGCTGATGCAAGCAGGATCAAAGGTGGGACCCATTCCTGGAGAGAGCAAGTACCACAAAAACCCTAGCAGTTATTAAATTATTTTATCATAATACTTATTGGCTGTATTAAATGGGACAATGGGTATTGTAGTGGTTTCAGTCTTACCTCAAGCTGTAGTACCCTTAAGCAAAGTAGTTAACATAAATTGGTCCAGTAAAACTGTCAGGCTGTATAGATGGCTAAGTAATCGTAAGTGGATAAACGTTAAGTTGCTTTGGAGAAGATCAGGACTCAATGAATGAAGGCAAACTACTTTATTAAAATGGGTAGGGGTCGAGGAATGTTCTTACAGGGGGTCCAGAATTCCAGGCTAAACCTCCATGGAATAGTTGTAAGAGAAGAGCATTGGGGACTAATGTAGTACGGACTAATGCAATATGGGAAAATTAATTATACTATAACGGCGCTGAGGGAAGCTGATATAGCTCAATGTAAATACTTAGTGTTAGTGTCTATTTCTGTACATTCTCCTGTGTTCTGTTCTGACTGATTGTGGTATTGCTTATGCATAGTTTGCCACGGGGGGAATTCTGGGGAGTTCAAGAGGTGACCCCTAACCATTTTGCAGGGAAGGGGTGCTTAGAGTGACCTGGGGGAGCTCTCGAGCATTCTTGGGACTGCTTGGTACCATCTGGAGCATCTTTCTCAAGACGCTCAAAAAGACATGTACACAGTCAATAAAGAGTATGTTCCTGTTACCCCGACTCCCGAGCCTCTCTCTAGTAGCTCCATGTGGGGACACTACAATACCAATGAGCTGGGTAAATCAACTGAAGCACTACAGTGATGAGCAAATTCATTTGCAGAAACTGATAATAATTTCTAAAAATGTTAACTCTGGGGAGGGGGTCTGGGGTTCGAGTCCTGCTTGGGGTGCCTTGTGACAGACTGGTGTGCTGTCCTGGGTGTGTCCCCTGCTCCTCCAGCCTTGCACCCTGTGTTGCTGAGTTAGGCTCCAGTTTGCCATGACCCCACTTGGGACAAGCGGCTTCAGCCAGTGTATGTGTATGTTAACTCTAGGCTGGAACCTGATAAGGAAGCTATGACAATAAAACTTATTTGATGAAAAAGCAAAGTTGTCCTGGTGTTGTCACATACAAACTGATCTTTCTGAGCGTTTTCAACAGTCTTATGAGTTGTACATAAACGGAGCTGGACCTCACTCATCTGAATAGAAGCAGAAAGATAAACAGAACTTGTGAGAATGACACTGGCAGGCAACACAACTCCCCAAGTGCCTCGCATCACCTGAGTCAGAAAAAGGGACAGAGAATATTGTTCATGATGTCTACATCGCCTTGATTGTCTGTGTTGCTTCCAGTAGTTATCAATGGTTGTGTTAGCCTGACACACACATAATGGCAATAATACTGCATTAATACTACAGTACAATAGTAAATAGTACGGTAAGACAATAATGAATTTGTCCCAATAATTTATTTCTGCCTAGTATCAGCTTAGAGGGGGAAATAACTCTTAATAGGAGAATCACCTTGATACAGTGATGTTTACATTTCAAGCGCTAATATACATAGATTTGCAACCTGAATGACAGAGCATGTCAGCAGAGAATGTGTTCTGATCCAGACCCTCTTTTCGTACAAACACGTCACACTGTCGTGATCCAATTGATCTACACACTCTGCTTAAGAGCACACAGCACTCAGGAATGCAGTGCTTTAATGGGGTGAGTTGGGGACAGCTAAGTCACGAACCGCAGCCGTGCATGGATGTTTTGGAAAGTTGCCCTGCGGTAAGCGACACTTTCCCAAAGAGTTCGGGCAGTGTGTTAGATGATGCGGAATACCATACCTCAATGATGGACAGACAGGGCATCATAGTCGAGGTAAACGAACCCTCGAACACGAATTCGCCCATGTATGAAGATATTGCTCCTTTTGTGAAGAAAGCGCCCAGCCTGCCTGAAGACCCAACCAGTCTGATGCGGCGGAGTGAGTTATAACGCTGCAAAAACAGGAGTGCTGTGCAACAAAAAGAAGCAGTCTGGCTCATGAGCATTGTTGCGGACTCGGCATGCAGCGAGGCAGCAGAGGCGTGAGTGGCAAGAAGGTTGGCCTGTCCGGGTCCTCCACCGAAAGGGGGCCGAGCGATTAAAGGTGCAGCGAGATGACACAGCGCACGTGAAAGGGGTGTTCGGGGAGCTGAGCAGCTACAGAGAGTCGATCTGACGATCCCACAAAATCCAGTCAGCTGCGGGGAGCACAAGGCGGTTGGCAAAAACCATGGGGATGCCACCAAGGCTGGCTACATGCGTTTAAAAGAGCTGTGCTGGGACTGGGCGGACAATGGACAACAATGGCCGCCTCGTCCCCGGGGCGCGCCGCCATGGCGGGCTACATTGACTCTCCCTGCCCCAACAACAAGCGCTGAGCGTCCGGGACCTGACTTCTGACCAGAGGCACATTTGAGACGGCGCCAGACAGTGGGACATTTCTGGGGCAGGTAGCAGCAGGGACATTACTATTTTTTTGAAAGGGGGGCAATGTACGGACCCACGTTACCAAGAGTTTGGGCAGGAAAATTGGTCTATTGTAAATAGTTGGATTGTGGGTAAGATGCACATAAAGTGTTCAGCTGCCGGGGGGAGTTATGGGGGATATAAGGGGGTGACTGTGTTTGCCAGCAAGAAAGGGAGAAGCCTGAGGAGTGCTGAGCAGGCTGGGGAAGCTGGCTTGAGGTAAAGGTCCTTCAGGAAAAGGGGTTCTTAGACCAAAAGCATTATTCCCCTGCATGCTGGTGTTCTAATAAACATTTGTAATAAACACTGCCTGTGCATCTTTTTTTGCCCCCTCTGAACCCAGAGTGCAGCATGCCACAATATTCTTTCTCAAATCTCTGAGTGCAGTGCTGCAACAGCTGGCTGATCAGATTACACACATAGAGCAACAATACCCAGACTGTTTTATTATCATCCTGGGAGATTTTAACAGAGCAAACCTCACCCATGAGTGAATGTTACTGGGTAAGTTCCTTTTAATTATTTATTATGTATGGTTTTAAGCCTTGGGGTATGTTTTTAGTGTTTTAAAGGTTCTGCCATGCTGTCTTCATATTAACTGGTCTTTGATTTTTATTGTTTTATCTTAGATTTTATTATTGGCATGGGAGTTTTTGGGATTAATTTATTTATTGAATAAAGATTTTAATTACCGGAAATGATGAATGGAGACATTTATTCCTGTTGAGTTGGACAGTGTGTGGAACCAGACACCTGGTGGGCTGGTGATCCATTCTGATCCGTGAGAAAAAAAAAAAAAATGAGGAAAAGGGGTCCTAACGGAGAACATTATTTCCCTGTGTGCTGGTGTTTTAATAAAACGTTTTAAATAAACGCTACTCGTGTCCTTTTTCACCCCATCAGAACCCAGAGTGCTGCGCGCCACAGTATCTTTAACCCTCCAACCAACACAATCAAAATAAAGCAATATTTTGTTTTCTTTGCTTTGGAGCAACCGGAAAATGTGAACTCCTCTCTCCTCATACCTCGAACACTGTCTTCTAACCCTTCTCGAAGTGTCTCCAAACCCCCATCGTTCCATCCCTCCATTCTCCAATTGGTCGCCCCCAAATCAAAACCCAATCAATTTACAATAAACGCAAAACTGCCAACATCACATATGGGTTGTAACTCCCAGCGCACGTTGGCACGGCTTCAAACTAACTGTATGTTGAAATCCTTCAACTTTATTTAAACCCTGAAAAAAAAAAAAGAAAAAAAAAAAAAACGAACAAACTAGTAGCACCACGCGGCTGCATATATAAAATACGTACTCGTGCTACCGTAAACGCGTGAAGCATGTGGACGCAAAAAAAAAGGTGTTCCTTCTCCCAGAAGCACAAGACGACTTGGTGAAAGCAAATAGAAACGAGACAGCCACGAAACTGTATTCAACTCCCTGAAAAGGGAATATATGATAACAGTTGCTTTTCATTTAAAAAAAAAAAAATCGGGCATAGGTTGTGGCACTTGGTTTGAAGCCGAGGTCTGCGTTTTAAAACGTTTAGGTTTACTCCGTTTGGAACTAAATACTAAGAGCGTCTTGCGCTGCGAAAACCACGCTGCTTTGAAACAGAGTAAAGTGTGCGATTTGAGCATGAAATGCCATGTTCGTTTTTAACGCCATGTGCACGGCCTTAGTGATGGGGGCCCTCTCGCTCGTGCAACCCCGATTGTTACAGTAGCCGAAGACAACCGATATAAAATAAATAATAACCGATGTATAGGACTGACCCATTCGTGTGAGTATAGTTTTTTCCTTTTCCCGACATTAAGAAAATCAGTAAGATGTATATTAGTTAGCGTTTTCCTAAAAGAGTTTTTTTTTTAAATAGTAATTTCATGATTATATTAATTACTATCGCACAGTGTGACAATAAAGTAAAATGTTTTTGCTCGTAAAGGTTACTCTTACCTCAACTTCAACAGCCCTGAATCCCATTTCTGGCAATGAGTCTGAAATGGATTTACACTTTTTTATTACAAAGGAATTTGAAGATTCTCTGCTTAATTGTACATGAACCAAGCATTTATTAAATGCTGAAGGGGAAGTTTCTTTCTTTTTTTTTTTTTTTTTTAAATAGACCTGTTCTAAACCGTTCATGTAAATTATTACCCAAATTAAGATTGAGCATATATTTCAATTCTGGATGTTTAATTTCTTTTCCTAGTATTATGGGGTAATTTGTCATTATGAAAAAATATTTAAAGTTTTTTGCTCTTGCATTCACAAAAACAGAAGGATGAACACAGATTCTGAGAATCCAGCGACGCTGAGGCTGAAAACGACCGAGGACGTGGAAGCCCAGGATGACTCAGTTCCTCAGTCCACCATACTTGACCTACTTCAGGAAGTCACCAAGCTTGCAACACCTACCAAAGAAGACCTCCTGGAATGGAGACTCACAGATGGGATGTGCTCCACAGAACAAAATGTACCTTGTTCTTCTGGTCCAGCACTGTATACCTCCCCTCCTTCTCTGCCCGCTGTGGTTCACCCCTATAAATATGAGGGACAAGCCTTAGATCCGTGCCATAATTTTTCTTGTTTTTTCCCTCTCCTGCCAAGTCAACAGGAGAACAACCCATGGGAAGTAATGAGGCTCATCAACCTGCAGTGTGAGCGACTTCTGCATCCAACTGCTGAGGATGTAGAGGAAGATGGGAGTAGGCTGGTAACAACCACTTCTGCCCCCGAGGGGGCGCTTTTTCACAATGAGGTCTCAGGTCACGCTGGAGGGTCTACTCTGTTAAAAGAGATCAACGGCTCTGTGCATCCTCAAAATACTGAAGCTGCAATGGGAAAAACTGAGGCTTGGGACTCTCCTTTGAAGAAACACAAACCTTGGGATGATGGTCTTCAGTTTTTACTTTGTGACAAGAGCTCAGTCTTGGATGAGCCTGTTCAGCTAGAAATTCTGACATTTAAAGAGAAAGGGAGTTTAGTGAATGACAAGGAAGCTAAGCAGGATCTTGGTGGAACACAGCTTCAGAACGATAATGTTGAAATGTGCCATTTCGAAGACGGTCCTCCCTTAAACACAAAAGAATTGGAAGGAAAAGTAGCATCATGCTTTGTGGGAGCAGAACATAGTTTATTAGAGACATGTGGTACATCAACAGAAAGTCTGAGCTTTGCAACATGTAATCTCCAGGAGGACAGTTGCAAGCAACACATTAATTTAACTAAACCCATGGAGTTATGTTCCAACGTTGCAGTACACTCCTCTGTCCCTTTGGCCACTGTTACTGATGGTGACATAAAAATGGACTGCAACTCTAATGTAATTCTCACATCTGAGATTTTTCAAAATGTGGAAGGATCACAGACTTTTTTGCATGAATTAAGAGGGGAATTTGAACCCGTGAATCAAGAGCAACTCCAGGCTGAGGACACATGCACTCCCATCTATGACTTCTGTAACAACAAAGGGAACAATGTGTGTGTACAGGCACCCAAAGTCATGACAGCCAAGCTAGCCTCTGACCTGAAATGGCAAGGCAGAACCCCCCGGAAGCAGCAACATCCAACCCGAAGTGCTGACCTCTCTGACCCAGACTTTCGAGGCGTTTCTTTTCGAATGCATACAGAGCTTAATGATAGCAGTGACCAGTGCCGATTGCTCATCACATCCAAGTACAGGTAATACACAGACTGACTTCCAAAATCCTGCAGATAAACCCAGCTGTGTATTACAGCACATTACATATTATTACGTATTGTATTACATGCAAAGTGCTTTACATGAAAATGTCAACAGTTGAATTCCATATAATTTTGCTAGTAGAGCAGCCCTGTTTGTTCTTATTTTTTAAAATGCTTAAATTTCTCTTAAATTGAGTGTTTCTAACTGTACTATAATACATATTGTTGTGACAAGTTTGTATTTTGGTTTCAATTTATATTATTAGCAGTTGATTTTAAATATCATTCCACTGATATGTGGCATTTTATTTTGTCACGATGTAACTTTAGACATTCACTAATAAAATTTATGGCATCTTATTCATTGGAAAAATGTTCAAAACCTGATGGCTTCTAAATGTTTTTGTTCACTGGTATGGCAAGGTTTTTTTTCCCTCTCTTTCTTTAAATGCCCGAGTTTCAGTGCTTAGGTGAATTGTAAACCTTTAAGTACATTCAACTTACTATACTTTCCCCATTTTGACTGGGCAGTATTATTCAGTTATTTTTGTTTGAATATGCATTTCTCTAGTGCAGAGTTCTGGAACAGTGGTCCCAGGGCAAGAGGCAGCCGCACACGAGCCATCAGGAACTCCCTGAAAACCAGCAGTTCAAAGAAGGAAACAGACACTATTGACCTCTCCAGTGAGTACCACATGCACTTTGACTGTAGAAGCAGGTGTTGGGACTGGATCTGGAATCTTACCACTGCTGGCAGGAAACAGTGCTATAAGTCTGCTGGATTCGGTACGAGCAGTTTTAAATACCTTACACATACACAGGGATTTTGTACTTTGATCCATAAGATTTACAGTTTTCTGGGTAAAAGGCCACTAAAGTGGTTAGAATGCAAGTACCAACTGAAACCCATAGTTGTAGTTAAGAATACTACAATCATAGAATGGCAGCTGAAGTAATTTTTTCCGTTCATTAATCTGAAAATAATTGTAGGTTTTGTGTATTGCAGTATAATTTCTTTGTTTCTGATTTGAAGAAAAGCTTCAGCATCTTGGAAGAGACTTCACAAGGATGAAATTTTTCATTGCTGTTATCAATACTACAGAGAATAGCCAAAGACAACAGCGTATTAAAAAGTAACTCATAGTTACGATGTCATTATTATTCATATATTTACATTTCTTCATTTAGCTGACACTTTTCTGCGAAGCAACTTAGAATATGAAGCTACTTACTATGGCTTACTCATTTTTAGAGCTTGATAATATTTAGTGAAGCCGTTCTCAAGGCTACTAAGGCCAGTGGTGGGATTCAGTTCTTTGTGTCTAAAGGCAGCAGCTCTAGCCACTGCACTACCTGCTGCTGAAGGGCACTTGCATCTTTTGCAAACTCACAATGCCTGCTTTACATGAGCAACCCCAAGATTTATTTTTTTGTGTGGAGTAAAGAATGGATTTCATGCATGACGGCAAGTGAGCTTGCAGTATGGATGCCCTGTTACATCTTGGTGACAGAAAGTATAAAGAATTTACAAATAAATGTATCAATAATGTAAATAACTGTAAATTGTATATTATTTTTTTCCTCTGGGCTTCTTATTTTACAAGTGATTGAAAAGTATTTTTTCCATAAACATTATTTAACCTACTATTGTCTTTTTGTAAACCCGTAGCATATCGCATAAAGTTTATGTGGTGAACCGGTATTCTGCGATTTTTGACTTGACATGCTGTGTCAAACTACCAGTCTCCATGTTGTGGCAAAATAGAGGAAACGTGTCCTATGTCTTATCCCCCTTTTCAGAGAATAAAATGTGTGCCTCCTGCAGCACAAAGATCACACCTCTGTGGAGATGTTCAGAGGATGGAATTTATCTCTGCAATGCATGTGGAATAAGGTCAGTGATTCATGCATGTTCACCCTTTTACCTCCTTACTTTTGTCATTACCCTGGTCATTATTTTTTAACTTCTTAGTGGAGACTTTTTTTTTCCTTGCTTTGTATAGCTGTATGCTTTTGATGGAGTAATTCAGGTTACTTACCCGTGTGCAATTGTTTGACTTCAGGGTTCCTTTAGGGGTTGAACAAATAGCCCCAGTGATGCTGAATAGTGTCTTTAGTGACTTTGCTTCCTTCTGCACCTGGTGCAAATCTTTTTGTCCAAACCTTTTTCTTTTTTTTAAAAAAAACTTGTGCGTAGTCTCACTCGCGCACATACGTACACACACACACACACACCATCTGAACCGCTTGTGTCATACGGGGTCATGGGGAGCTGGAGCCTAACCCGGCAACACAGGGCATAAGGCTGGAGGGGGAGGGGACACACCCAGGACGGGACACCAATTCGTCGCAAGGCACCCCAAGCGTGACTTGAACCCTAGACCCACTGGAGAGCAGGACCCGGTCCAACCCACTGCACCACCACGCCCCCCATTGTGCATAGTCAGAAATATTAAAAACTAATAATGTGAAGCATCATTAGGACCTTAAGAGTTGAATATTGTAGATTGATTCTATACACAATATAGCAGGTTTATTATACCAGGCTGTGAACAATGTAGTTTTTTTAATATCAGATTAGTAGGCCAGTATCACATGCAAAGTGCAGGTTGCTGTATAAATAAGTGCACAGTACTGCAGCCAATGCCATAATTCAGTCATGTAAAATAGAATGTAGTTTTCAGAAGTCTTTTAAAGTTCTTGCATATCATACTCCCATTCATAGTTCTGTGCAGTAATTCTTTCTATAAAGGACTTTTACTTGTATACAGTGTTGTGGTACAGGACCACTTTCCCTCTCCTCTTCCACCATGCATTCCTGTTCTTGTAACTGGTTCCCTGCAGGTATAAGAGGTACCGAGTTCATTGCCATCAATGCTGGTACATCCCCAGAAAGAGGGGCAACTCCAGCTCCAGATGTTTCAGGTGTGGAGATGTGTTGAGCTTGGCATCTTCTAACTGCCAACAAATCAAGGACCCTGCTATGTCTCCAGTTATGTGACCTTGAAGCAGTGCATCGTTCTCATATCCTGTTCCTGCTGTTCCTGTGTTAGTGCACTTTGGGGAACTTTCGGGTGCTAAGAAACGTTTTAGAAATCCACTGAATCTAGCCATTAGCATTAGCAACTTTTCAAGCTTTTTTTCAAGCTGTTTTCACATATAGATTTCATTATATAGATATATAGGAAGTATTGACATTGTCCTGAGGGGATGACCCTATTAAAAATTTCTGTGAAGAAATATGTATTTCTAATGTTCCTGTTTGTTGTTCTTGTTTTCTTTGTCTTTGTTGAACAGACATTTAAGAAGTAGCAGAATTGTTAGGTTAATACCTCAAATCTTGCTGTTCCTAAGTAAATTCTAAACGTGCTAAATTCTAGTCATTACAGTTCTATGAAGTTTGGGATTTTTTAAAATTCACTTGTCACACCCTTTTACCTTGCTGCACTATACTATAATTTAGTTGCCTTGACATGTTCTTGTGTTCATGTTTACTTTGTTGATATACTGAAAATGTGGAATTCATGTTTGGTTTGACATGTTCTTTTTTTCTGTTAATATTCACTAAATAAACTTTCTGGAAGGAAAAAGATTTTTAAAGCTACAAATTTTATTCCAACAACTTGAGTATCAACTTTTAAAATTAAACTCCTACCTATCTTACAGATCCTATCAAGTGGTCTGGCGGAGCTCTCATTTTTCTCCTCTGCCTTTCTCAACCGGTGTCTTGCAGGGCTCGGTACTAGGTCCTCTTCTCTTCTCGATCTACACCTCCTCCCTTGGCCCGATCATAGCCTCCCATGGATTGAAATACCACTGCCATGCTGATGATACCCAGCTTTTCCTGTCCCTTCCACCTGGAGCATCAGACATTTCTGCATGCATTGCTGTCTGCCTGTCAGACATCTCTGCATGGATGTCTCATCACCACCTCCAACTCAGCCTCTCCAAAACAGAGATTCTTCACCTCCTAGCTGGCCCGTCCTCCTGTCACGATCTACCGCTCAAACTGGGCAACTCACTCATTTTGCCTACCTCCTCGGCTAAGGGTCTGGGAGTGATGATTGACTCAAGTCTATCTTTCTCTCAGCACATTGAAACCACAACCTGGTCCTGCAGATACGTCCTGAATAATATACGTAGGAAAGTGAACACTTTATACCCAGGGTTTTTTTTTTATTACTCGGTCTATGGTACTGTCTCGTTGGCATACTTGTTGGTGCTCACTTGTCCACCGTGAGAAAAGTACTCCGTTGGTACTCACTGTTTCGTGCGATGCAGAAAACAGCCAGCGACACCCTACCTCACAACTGACTCTTCCCAACTACTTGTCTAGGCCATGGTGCCTTCCCGTCTGGACTACTGCAACTCTCTCCTCTTTGGCCTTCCTGATACTGCCATCAAACCTCTTCAGCTGATACAGAATGCTGCTGCACAAGTTGTGTTTGATTTGACAAAGTGTTCCCATGTATCGCTACTCATTTCTCTGCACTGGCTTCCTATAGCTGCCCAAATCAAATTCAAGACCCTGGTTATTGTCTACAGTTGCGTAAATAGAACTGCTCCCAGCTATTTACAGGACTTGATCAACTGCTAGACCTCAGCTAGACCCCTTCGCTCATCTACTTCTGCTCACTTGGTGATCCTACGCACAATGGAATGACCTTCCACTCTCACTCAGAATTCATTCAAGAAGGGTCTGAAAACTTACCTTTTCTGGACCCATTTCGCCCAAGATCTCTCCAGCTCGTGTATGGTGTAAATGTTCATGCACTGTAACTTCATGAGCATCCCCAGATAAGCCTTTACACAGCTGCTACTCCGGCATTGTATGTGATTGTTTATGTACGGTGCATCAAGTGGAAGGTAACAAACTAGGTTTACTTAAGAATCACATGTCTGCAGCCATGTCTCTTTCTCTTAACGTAATGCACAAATTGTATTTTTCCTGAGATGTACATCGCTTTGGAGAAAAGCATATGCTAAATGAATAAATGTAAATGTAATCAAGAAGCTGACACGGCCCTCTTTGCTACATATGAAATTAAGAATAAGCATGGTATTTTTCAATAATATTTCATTTGTATTTTGTGTTGGACTCAATAAAAAGGTTTTAACCCACTATAAGCACATTCAGCATCTGAAAGTTTTCTATTTAAATGCTGTTTTTAAGTATTATTTTGTTAACATTTTTAAATACTACTTTGCTGTGAGGTCACATCATTTTTTCACCTCATGCTCCTGTGGTGATAGTATTTTTCCCATTTGGGTCATGGTAACTGATGCCATGCTGCAAGTCATTCAGTATTTTTAGATTGCAAATGTGCTTCATGGAACACTGTCGGTACACAGTAATTATATCTTAGCTTTTATTCACTTGTCATATTCTGTTAAACGCCTTCTTAAATTACAGGTACTTATAGGGTAGGTTTCGATCAAACTAGACAGATGACACAGCTCAACACAATGTAGCTTTTCAGTGCTTCAGTCAGAGAAATGGAGACATGCTGTACTTGCACACCTCGCTCTCTAATGCTTTTTAGAGTCTCTCAGCGTTTGGGGGGCGTTATTACACGCTGTATGACCTGTTACCCGAAATGATGTAGATTAGATGAGTTCCACCGATTTTAACCGAGAGCAGGCAGAATTTCCAGGCACTGGGGGTCTTGGAGGTCCGCTGTGCTTGGTTTTGGACCAACAGTTGGACTTGCTGGAACACCTCAGATCAGTCCCTCGAACAAGGGACCTGCAGCAGGAACACTCTGGTACCAAGGTGAAAGCTCTAACTACTGCTCCACCTATTGCCCTGCACAGTCACTTGCTCAGCATTGACCTAGTGGCTGAGGGCCTGGACGAAAGGCTGCTGTTAAAGGACACTTGGCAAGTAGCTCAAACGCTCCAGGCTCAGTTAATTCAAAGATCCTTCTACGTTCAGTGAGGGAGGTTGTTGTGTGGAGTTTCAGCTGTGTGTGCAAGTCTCTCCTCCCTGCTCCCTGGGTCTGTCCTTACCTCACAACTGACTCTGCCCAACTACTTGTCCAGGCCATGGTGACATCCCGTCTGGACTACTACAACTCTATCTTGTCTGGCCTTCCCGCTACTGCCATCATACCTCTGCAGCTGATACAGAATGCTGCTGCAGGAGTTGTGTTTGACTTGTCAAATCGTTCCCATGTATCTCCTCTACTCATTTCTCTGCACTGGCTTCCTAGAACTGCCCAGGTCAAATTTTACACCCTGGTTATTGCCTACAAATACATCAGTAGAACTGCTCCTATCTATTTACAAGACTTTATCAACTGCTACATCCCAACCAGACCCCTTCGCTTGTCTTCTTCTGCTCGCTTGGTGGTCCTGCGCATGAAAAGTAAAGCATGGAGGTTCTCCGTTCTGGCTCTGTTGTGGTGGAATGACCTCACCCTCACTCAGAACTGCTGAAACTCTGCCTACATTCAAGAAGGGTCTGAAAACTCACCTTGTCCGGACTCACTTTGCCGAAGATCTATCCAGCTCACATATGATGTAACTGTTCATGCACTATAACTTTTTGATCATTCCCAAATAAGCCTTTACACAGCTGCTACTCCTGTATTGTATGTAAATGTTTGTGTATCTTAACCTTCCCACAATTCTTATTTTTTTTTTAATCAGGATTCATCTGTCCTGCGTTTTATGCACCTACTTGAGCGATGGACATCGGTGCATCAAGTGGAAAATAACAAACTAGGTTTACTCAAGAATCACATGTCTGCAACTGTCTCTTTCTCCTACTGTAATGCAGAAATTGTATTTTCACTGAGATGTACGCCACTTTGGAGAAAAGTGTCTGCTAAATGAATAAATGTAAACGTAAACTGACAGTTTTTATTTAAAAAATAATGCTTAGTCACCAGTATGGCTCTGCTGGCTGTAGATTGGATTAATTTTTCCTGCGTACACTTTCTTAAACTCCATTCCATTGTATTAAGTACAGAGACAGTTTTAGAGAATATGAAGAATGTAGAAGGTAAGCAGATAACTGCAATGTTTCAATTCATATTTCAGTAATGTTTCAGGGTAAAATTCTGGCATATATTTCAGAAACACATCTGCACCTACAAAAACTGGTATTTGCATATGCTTGTGTTTCACAGCATAGTTTGTAGTAAGAGAAATTCTGAATGATAGTTGCCCACTGTTCCTTTTAGTCTTAGAATAAAATTATTTTTTCACACTTCACAGTCAAAATGATCCTTTTCTCACTGGTTTAATGTGCTGAACCTCATTGGGCACCACTGTTTTTCAATTTAATAATACACCAGAGTAGATAATGATCATTTAAACTTCAAATTTAGCAGGTTACAGCTTGTTCATGCCCTAAAATGATGACATTGTTACATGCATATTTGTTGTCACGAATGTACACACCTACACTGAACAAGCTGCTTTGCACTGAATAAATACTGTAGCATCCCCTCAGGGAACTAATGAAAGCAGGCTCCAGAGTCAGTGTAATAGAGACATGCTCTTTATGAATAGCTTACATGTCTGTTGGCAGTGTTTTTAACAAAGACGCTACAGACAGTACAAGCAGCTTTCTGAACAATGGAGAGTCCCCCTACCCCACTCTCAGCCCCCCTCCTGTACACAACAGTTTGGAGGCCACCCCTAGAACTCCCCAGAATTCCTTACAAGATCACAACCTCTCAGAAGTACAAGGGCAACAGTAGAAGACACACTCACCTGTGACACCTCCGCTAAGTGAGTATTCATATGCTGGTCGCTGATGGGCACCATCTGCCTGATGCCCCTGTAGTAACTATAGAAAAAATACAAGCTGACACAGGTCATCTTGATCAGTATTTGATCAAAAGCTTAGGACTTTTTGCAGAGGGTAGGAAATATCTTAATCATCATAAAATATCTGAAAAATTTCAGTTTGGTTTCCGCACTGGTTACAGCACTGAAAGAGCACTCACATGTGTTGTTAATGATATTCTCATCTCTTCTGATGCTGGTCAAATCTCTGTTGTTATGTTACTGGACTTGAGCACTGCATTCAATACCACAGTATCCTACTGAGTAGACTTGAAAACCTGGTTGGACTAAGGGGTACTGTTCTGAAGTGGTTTGACTTGTATTTAGCTAACCGTGAACAATTTGTACTGAAATCTGATGACTGCACCTACTCCATATCAACTATGGTTCAGTATGGTGTGCCACAGGGCTCTGTGTTGGGGCCATTACTGTTGTCACTGTATATGTTACCATTGGGTGACATTATTCGCAAACACAATGTGAATTTCCATTCGTATGCAGATGACACAGCTATATGTATTGTTTAAGACTGATGATCCATCACATGTGGTGTCTTCAGCTAATTGTTTTACCAGTATAAAATTATGGATGAGTAAAAATTTTTTATCTCTAAATCCCAATAACACAGAGGTACTTGTGGTGGGTGGTGATGCCAAAGCTCTCGACATAGTCATGCCAGTCTTTACAACAGATAGTATTAGCTTCAACCGTATGGATTGTGTCACGGATCTGGGTGCCCTGTTGGATGGGAAGCTGTCATTTGTATCTCATGTAAATGCTTTGACTAAGTCGTGCTTCCTTCATTTAAGAAACAGCTAAATTATGGTGATTCCTATGTAGACGGGATCCTGAGAAACTGGTTCATACTTTTGTTTCAAGCAGGCTGGACTATTGTAATGCTTTATTATTGGGTTGTCCATACCAAACTGTATCCAGGCTACAGTTGGTACAAAATGCTGCTGCGAGAATTGTCACCACATTTACATTTACATTTATTCACTTAGCAGACTCTTTTCTCCAAAGCGACTTACAATGGATACTATGGAGTGTTACCAGCCTACACAGCTTATTCACCCAGGTGACTTACACTGCTAGATATACTACTTACAATGGGTCACTCATTCATACATCAGTGAAACACACTCTCTCGGTGTCACTCACACACCACAACTAGGAAGTTCGACCATATAACACCGGTACTTAAATCGATACATTGGCTCCTGGTTGCATATAGCGTTGATTATAAAATCCTATTATTGACCTATACGGCAATGCATGGCATCGCTCCTGCTAACCTTTGTGAGATCATTGATTCTTATATCTCAGGACGATATCTTCGTTCATTGGACGCAGGTTACCTTAAAGTACCTGTGATCAATAAGACCTCAGTAGGAGGTCGCGCCTTTAGTTATAGAGCACCTAAACTGTGGAATACTTTGCCAGTTACTGTCAGAAATGCTCCGTCTGTTTCTGTCTTCAAATCCAGACTAAAGACCTTACAAAATACCGCAACCCCTATTTTTGGTGAATGTAAGTGTTGTGTTTTGTGGTGTGTTATGTGTTGTATGCTAGGTGATGGGACTCTAATCCTTTATGGCACATTTTACTTATTTTGCACAATTTTAAAATTTTATAGCACTTATTGCACTTTTAAGTAATCACTTAAGTAATCACTACACATATGGTGTGTTTATATTAATCATTTATTTTTTGTTATTTATTTATCATCTGTGGGGGGTGCGGTGGCGCAGTGGGTTGGACCATAGTCCTGCTTTCCAGTGGGTCTGGGGTTCGAGTCCCGCTTGGGGTGCCTTGCGACGGACTGGCGTCCCGTCCTGGGTGTGTCCCCTCCGGCCTTACGCCCTGTGTTACCGGGTAGGCTCCGGTTCCCCGTGACCCTGTATGGGACAAGTGGTTCTGAAAATGTGTGTGTGTGTGTGTATTTACCATCTTTATTTTAGTGTAGTGTAGATTAGTTTGTGTGGATGCATACACACACACACACACACACACACACACACACACACACACACACATTTTCAGAACCGCTTGTCCCATACGGGGTCACGGGGAACCGGAGCCTACCCGGCAACACAGGGCGTAAGGCCGGAGGGGGAGGGGACACACCCAGGACGGGACGCCAGTCCGTCGCAAAGCACCCCAAGCAGGACTTGAACCCTAGACCCACCCGAGAGCAGAACCGTGGTCCAACCCACTGCGCCACCGCACCCCCTTGTGTGGATGCATATTGTTTTCTAATTCTGCATATGTATTTTATCATTCACCTATCCCACTAAAATGTTAATAGGGGAGATGTGTTTTGAAAAGGGAAAATCCCAAAAACGGTAGGTAAGATGTATGGTAACACCCTGGGAACAGGCCAGGGGACTGCCCCTCTTGAGCAGTGAATGTTACCGGGTAAGTTCCTTTTAATTTTTTATTATGTATGGTTTTAAGCCTTGGGGTATGTGTTTAGTGTTTTAAAGGTTCTGCCATGCTGTCTTCATATTAACTGGTCTTATTGATTTTTATTGTTTTATCTTAGATCTTATTATTGGCATGGCAGTTTATTGGATTATTTTATTTATTGAATAAAGATTTTAAGATGGAACTCTGGCGCTCAGAAGGTAGCAGCTGCCCAGACGTGGCTGGCAATCAGTGTTGCCAAGCAAAGAACCCAGCTCGTCCAGACAGGGGTAGACTTGGGCGTCCAGGGTGTGTATCATAAAATTTGGGCTGACTTTATGTTTAGGACAGAGAAAGATGTCACGCAATGGGGTTACTCTGAAGCTAAAGAGAGGTGGACGGGCCTCTTTTGGTTGTAACCCCACAGGTTTGTGGCAGATTCTCCATCTTTAGGTAAATAACACATGTCCTTTTGCACTTACAAAATACCGTAACCCCCTGTTTTTGGTGAATGTAAGTGTTGTGTTTTGTATTTTATGTTAGGTGTAGAGTTTTTAATCCTTTATAGCACATTTTATTTAATTTCACATTTTTATAGTTTATAGCACTTATTGCGCTTTTAAGTAGTCACTTGTAAATGACTATGTGTGTGGTGTTTGTATTAATTTATTTGTTGTCATTTATTCAGTTTGTGTTTAGTTTAGTGTAGTGTAAGTCAGTTTGCTGTGTGGGTGCTTGTTAATTTCTTTTAAAAAATTTTGCATATGTATTTGTACCATTCACCTATTCCATTAAAATGTTAATAGGGGAGACATGTTGTGAAAAGGGAAATACCCAAAAACAGTAGGTAAGGTGTATGGTAACACCTGGGAAGAGGCCAGGGGACCACTCCTCTTGAGCGGTGAAGTTACTGGGTAAGTTCCTTTTAATTATTTAAGGGTTTTAAGCCCTGGGATATGTTTTTTAGTGTTTTAAAGGTTGTGTCATGCAGTCTTTATATTAGTTGGTCTTACTGATTTTTTATTGTTTTATTATTGTTTTATTTGAGATTTAATTATTGGCATGACAGTTTTTAGGACTTATTCATTTATTGAATAAAAATTTTAATCATCAGAAATGATGAATGGAGAAATTTTTACCTGTCGAGTTGAACAGTGTGTGGAACCAGACACCTTTTGTGGGCGGGTAATCCATTCTGATCTGTGGGATAAAAAAGAACATAAAAAATAAAAAGCAGTTTCACAAAACCCTGATTTCTGAGTCTATCTCCAGTACTCTATAGGCGGATACTACAATATAATAAAAGCTGTTCTAAGCACAGATACTTCGTACAGACACTCGCTGATTTCTATCCATAGACTGTTCTTCAACTTCTTCTCCCCCACTGTTCATCATAACATTAATAATTTTTCTATCTCAGTTATTGTACCTTGTTGTTTCTTCATTATTACTGTTGTTTTCATGCTAGCTGTTCCTTTCATGTGCTCCTTTATATGTGCAAGATCCTTCACTATCGTATTCACAATTGATACGGCTGAACCTGCCAGCTTCCCATGCTATAATTTTTGTCCACATTCATACTTCCTTATTATTTTCAATTTTATCTCCAAATCAAAATTATTCACAAATCAGGTATTGTGAATAATGAAATTGGTAAAAAATGATTGTTTGTATCTGTATTTCTTGCTGTATGCCTGTGTTAAAGCACTCTGTGTCACTGCGTGAGAAGAGCCCTCTATAAAAATAAACAGAATTGAAAATGTACAAAAATATCACTACACTAAGGAGAACATATGAGTTCACGGCTTAAAACACACGAGAACTGGGAACATACAGCTTCCTGCCTTGTCTGGTTACACTGACTTTTTTTTTTTTTTTTAATTTTATTGCAGAAAAGCAACATACAATAACATACAATAAAAGGAAAAGGAAGAAAAATGGATAATAGTAGCATCTCATTCAATATGAAAAATGTGATCATCATTCTTAATAAACTTGTTATTCTTATTGTTATCAATGAGTTTAAGAGAGTTTACAATAAGGGAAATCTCAGCAAGAAAGACATTGAATCTAGGCAAAGTCTTGAGAAATTTGTTTTTGTGAATAAAAAATTTGCAATGCAACACAAAAAAATTAACAACAAAATCAATAGCATGGTCACTGCCAAAAAAATAAAGAAAACTTAAAATCAAATTTTATATAAGCAGACAAATAACTTAAGTCCTCCCAAAGAGATTTAACTTTACTGCAATGGTAGAATGAATGAAGAAAAGTTTCTTCCTCAACTTTGCAGAAAACACATAAGTTTGAGAGATGAACAAAAGTAGCAATTTGGGAGTTGGTTGGATAGACATTATGAAGAATCTTAAAATGTACCTCTCTTATTTTATTAGAAATAAAAAAAATTTTTCAGGGAGTAATCATGCTTTCTTCCAGTGAATACTATCAAAAAAATTGTTCCAGAAACAAATGACATCTAGGGGATGTGTATACTGAATAATGTAATAATCGCTTTTTATGTTTATTATTACATATAATGAACACAACGAGACAATCCTTCTGCTTTAGGTATAAGAATTCTGCCATATATTGACAGATCTCTTTGAAGCCAACAATTAAAGATTGTTCTAGTTTTTGTTATTTTAGGTGAAAAATTAAGTTGTTGGCGAGTCAGTCTATCTTTAGTAAGGAAAATCCCCAGGTACGTAACACAGTGTTTGACAGGTATATGATGTATCGATGATTTTGAGTATCGTAAAGACAAAATAGTTCACACTTTGATAAATTTAAATATAAGCCTGAGGCTTCAGAAAAAGATTTAATAATATTGATGCTGTCACAACTAAAACGTTTAGTAGTTTGTAAGGCAACCAAAACTGAAGAATTAATATCATTATAAAGCATTCTCACTATGTTGATAAAAGTACATCCGAAACCAAAAAAGTTAAGAGATTTAAGCAAAAATTGGTACTCTAATGAATCGAATGCTTAATAAAAATCCAAAAACATTATAATAGCATCTGAATCAATATTCTCTGAATAGTCAATGAGATTGAGTACTAATCTTATATTGGAACTAATGTGTCTATTTGTCATAAACCCATTTTGTGTTTTGCCAATTATACTGTTAGAATCAGAATCAGAATGAGCTTTATTGCCAGGTATGTTCACACATACAAGGAATTTGTCTTGGTGACAGGAACTTCCACAGCACAGACAGAATGACAGTAACAAGACAGATGAGAAGATAGAGTATGTGAATAAGGGATGAAAAATATATAAAAATATACAATACCCAATATTATATACAAAAATAGTCACTAGTTACAAATGCAAGGGAGTGTGAGTAAGAGATATGATGTGATAAAAAGTTATAAATATAAATAAAAATAGCATTATGTATTGCACTGGTTTACTCTCTGGGGTGGGATTTAGCTGTTCATGAGGTAGATGGCCTGAGGAAAGAAACTTTTCTTGTGCCTGGCTGTCCTGGTGCTCAGTGCTCTGTAGCTCCGGCCAGACGGCAAAGGTTTGAAGAAGAAGTGGCCTGGATGTGAGGGGTCTAGAATGATTTTGCTAGCCCTTTTACTGACTCTGGACGAGTGCAGTTCTTGGAGAGCTGGGGGGGATGTGCCGATGATTCTTCCAGCAGTCCGAACTATCTGCTGTAATCTTCTGATGTCTGATTTCGTAGCTGAGCTGAACCAGACAGTTATAGAGGTGCAGAGGACAGACTCAATGACTGCGGAGTAGAATTGCATCAGTAGCTCCTGTGGCAGGTTGAACTTCCTCAGCTGGCGAAGGAAGTACAACCTTTGCTGGGCCTTCTTCACAATGGAGTCTATGTGGGGCTCCCACTTCAGGTCCTGTGAGATGGTGGTGCCCAGGAACGTGAATGACTCCACTGTTGCCACAGTGCTGTTCATGATGGTGAGTGGGGAGAATGCTGAGGTGTTTCTCCTAAAGTCCACAATCATCTCCACTGTTTTTAGCGTGTTCAGCTCCAGGTTGTTATGGCTGCACCAGACAGCCAGCTCTTGGACCTCCTGTCTGTAAGCGGACTCGTCACCATCCCGGATGAGGCCAATGAGTGTGGTGTCATCTGCAAACTTCAGGAGTTTGACAGAGGGGTCTTTAGCGGTGCAGTCGTTGGTGTACAGGGAGAAGAGCAGTGGGGAGAGCACACATCCCTGGGGGGCGCCAGTAGTGATTGTGCAAGTATTGGATGAGAATTTTCCCAGCCTCACTATCTGCTGCCTGTCTGTCAGAAAGTTGGTGATCCACCGACAGATGGATGTGGGCACAGAGAGTTGGGTTAATTTGGACAGGAGGAGGTGTGGGATGATGGTGTTGAAGGCTGAGCTGAAGTCCACGAACAGGATTCTCGCATAAGTCCCTGGTTTGTCCAGATGTTGCAGGATGTAGTGCAGTCCCATGTTGACTGCATCATCCACAGACCTGTTTGCTCAGTAAGCAAACTGCAGGGGGTCCAGCAAGGGTCCAGTGATGTCCTTCAGGTAGTCCAACACCAGTTTTTCAAGCGACTTCATGACCACAGACGCTAAGGCGACAGGTCTGTAGTTATTAAATCCTGTGATTTTGGGTTTCTTTGGGATGGGGATGATGGTGGAACGTTTGAAGCAGGAAGGAACTTCACACATCTCCAGTGATCTGTTGAAGATCTTTGTGAAGAGAGGGGCCAGCTGGTCAGCACAGGTTTTTAGGCAGGCCGGTGAGACACCGTCTGGGCCTGGTGCTTTCCTTGTCTTCTGTTTGACGAAGACCCGACATACCTCCTCTTCACAGATCAAAGGTGCAGGAGGGGGGAAGGTGGGGGTTGCTGGAGGTGTTAATTGATTCGTGGAGAGAGGGTCTGAATGCTTGTGGGGTTAAGACCAGATTTTAAACGAGTTGCAAATATTAAAGCAAGTAATTAATAATCAACATTTAATAGTGATATTGGTCTCCAGTTCTCAATTAAAAGTGGGTTTTAATCCAATTTGGGGATCAGAGAAATAAGTCCCTGCATCATTGTGGGAGTCATCGCTCCTTTTTTTATACATTTTTTAAACAAACTATGTAGAGGTTGCTCTAAAAGGTCTCAAAAATGTAAATAAAATTCAACAGACAGGCCATCAGTACCTGGAGATTTTCCTTTTTTCATAGATTTCAGAGCATCCTTCATTTTGGGAACAAAGATATCAGGATCACATAGTTGCTTGAAATCCTCATTAATACCTGAAACTTCCATCCATCCATCTCCTGTCCCGCTTGTCCTAAAAGGGTCGCGGTGGCAGCAGGGAGAGCAGAGATGCCCAGCCGCCCCTGTCCCCCACAACTTCCTCCAGCTCAACCTGGGGGATCCCCACCCGTTCCCAGGCCAACTGTGAGATATAATCCCTCCAGCAGGTCCTGGGTTGACCTCAGGGCCTCGTCCCAGTTGACTGTGCCTGGTATACCTCCAAAGGGAGGTGTCCAGGGGACATCCTTATCAGATTCCCGAACCACTTCAGCTGACTCCTCTCAATGTGAACGAGTAGCGACTCTACTCTGAGCTCTTCCCGGATGTCCGAACTCCTCACCCTGTCACGGAAAGTAAATCCCAGCATGCTGAGGAGAAAACTCATTTTGGCCGCTTGTATCCACGATCTTATTTTTTCGGTCATCACCCAGAGTTGATGACCATAGGTGAGGGTAGGGACGTAGATCGACCGGTAAATGGAGAGCTCCACCTTATGGCTCAGCTCCCCCTTCACCACTACAGACCGGTACAGCGACCACATTACTGCTGCCATTGCTCCCAGTCTGTAGCCAATCTCACGCTCCCTTCTCCCCTCACTCGTGAACAAGACCCCAAGATACTTGAACTCCTTCACCTGGGGCAAATTCTCTCCCCTTACCTGGAGGGGGAATGCCATCCTTTTCCGTGAGAGAACCATGAACTCAGACTTTGAGGTACTGTTCCTCATCCCAACCGCTTCACACTCGGCTGCAAACCGTTCCAGTGCGTGTTGGAGGCATCCATGTGATGGTACCAAAAGGACAACATCATCAGCAAAAAGCAGAGACGTCACCTTCCGACTCCCACACAGAATGCCCTCCTGACCTCGACTGCGCCTTGATATCCTGTCCATGAAAACCACAAACAGGAGTGGAGACAAGGCACAACCTGAAGAGGCCTGACTTAATGCCGAGTATGCGGACACAGCTTTCGCTCCGTATGTACAAGGACCGAATGGCCCGCAGTAGTGGCCCTGGTACCCCATACTCCCGAAGCACCTCCCACAGAATTTCCCGGGGAACACGGTCATAGGCCTTCTCCAAGTCTACAAAACACATGTAGACTGGATTAGCGAATTCCCATGCCCCTTCAATGATCTGTGAGAGAGTAAAAAGCTGGTCCACTGTTCCACGGCCAGGGCGGAATCCGCATTGTTCCTCTTCAATCTGAGGTTCAACTATCGGCCGGAGCCTCTTCTCCAGCACCCCGGCATAGACTTTCCCAGGGAGGCTGAGAAGTGTGATGCCCCGATAGTTGGCACACACTCTCCTGTCCCCTTTCTTAAAGATAGGAACCACCACCCCAGTTTGCCAATCCAAGGGCACTGTCCCCGAGGTCCATGCAAGATTGCAGAGATGTGTCAACCATGACAGCCCTGCAACATCCAGGGTCTTAAGCATTTCCGGGCAGATCTCATCCACTCCCGGTGCTTTGCCACTGTGGAGCTTACCAACTACCTCAGTGACTTCCACCAGGGAAATGGACTCTGACAGCCTAAAAGCCTCTGGCCCTGACTCCTGTAAGGGAGGCATATCACTCAGGCTTAAGAGTTCTTCAAAGTGCTCCTTCCACCTCCTGACAATGTCCTCATCAGAGGTCAGAGTTTCTCCACTCCTGCTAAACACAGCCCGAGCGAAACTCCTCTGACCCCTTCTGAGCTGCCGGATGGTTCTCCAGAACCTCTTTGAAGCCGACCGATAGTTGTTTTCTATGGCCTCTCCAAACTCTTCCCATGCCCGGGATTTTGCTTCTGCAACCACAGCCGCTGCCGCCTTTTTCAATGGCCGGTATCTGTCTGCTGAATCAGGAGTCCCCAGACCCAACCAGGCCCTAAAGGCTTCCTTCTTCAGTTTGACGGCTTCCCTCACCACTGGTGTCCACCAGCGGGTTCTCGGGTTCGTCCCTGGCTGGCACGAACAAGCTTTTGGCCACAGCTGTGCCTGGCTGCTTCCACAATGGAGGTTTTGAACAGGGTCCACTCAGACTCCATGTCCCCTACCTCCTCCACTACATGGGAGAAGGTCTCCCGGAGGTGTGAGTTAAAATCATTCTGGACAAGGTCCTCTGACAGTCGTTCCCAGCACACCCTCATTAAACGTCTGGGCCTACCAGGTCTGTCCATCAGTTTTCCCCGCCATCTGATCCAGCTCACCACCAGATGGTGATCAATTGACAGCTCAGCACCTCTCTTCACCTGAGTGACTAAAACATGTGGCCTCAAGTCAGAAGAAACGACTACAAAGTCGATCGTTGACCTTTGGTCCAAGGAGCTCTGGTACCAAGTACACTTATGAGCATCCTTGTGTTCGAACATGGTGTTTGTTATGGACAAACCATGACTAGCACAGAAGTAGAATAACATTTCACCATTCGGGTTCAGATCGGGCAGGCCGTTCTTCCCAATCACCCCACTCCAGATTTCCCAGTCATTGTCAACGTGAGCGTTGAAGTCCCCCAGCAGGACAATGGAGTCTGTAGGTGGGGCCCTGTCCAGAACCCCTCCCACCTTCTCCAAGAAGACCGAATACTCCAAACTGCTGTTTGGTGCATAAGCACACACAACAGTCAAAGTTTTCCTCTCTGCGACCTTAAAGTCGCATTGAGGCGACCCTCTTGTCCACCGGGGCAAACTCCAACTGTATGGCAGCCAGCCGGGGACTTGTGAGTATCCCCACATCAGCCCGGTGCCTCTCACCTCATGCAACTCCTGAGTAGGAGAGGGACCACCCCTTATCGAGGAGTTTGGTTCCAGAGCCAACACTGTGAGTGGAGGTGAGCCCAACTATATCTAGTTGGTATTTCTCAACCTCCCGCACCAGTTCCGGCTCCTTCCCCCCAAGTGAGGTGACATTCCACGTACCAAGAGCCAGTTTTCGTTGCGAGGGGCCGTGACGCCATGCGCCACCCTGCCCCCTGCCGCGGCCAGGTATACGTAGCACCGGACCCCCATGCTGGACCTTGCAGGTGGTGGGCCCACATGGCCCCCCCCATGATGCCTTTTCGGGCTGAGCCCGGCTGGGCTATGTGGGCTCCCCGGCCACCAGGCGCTCGCCTAGGAACACTACCCTCAGGCCTGGCTCCAGGGGTAGGTCCCGGTGATCCTATTCCGGGCGGGGTAAACGTTCTTCTGTTTCCATTTTTCATGGAGGTTTTTGGATCGTGGGGGCGCGGTGGCGCAGTGGGTTGGACCACAGTCCTGCTCTCCGGTGGATCTGGGGTTCAAGTCCCGCTTGGGGTGCCTTGCGATGGACTGGCGTCCCATCCTGGGTGTGTCCCCTCCCCTTCTAGCCTTACGCCCTGAGTTGCCGGGTAGGCTCCGGTGCCCCGTGACCCCATATGGGACGAGCGGTTCTGAAAAATGTGTGTGTGTTTTTGGATCGTGTTAGTCTGGATCTTCACTCCAGACCTGTTCGCCTTGGGAGACCCTACCAGGAGCATAATGCCCCCGACGACGTAGCTCTGGAGATCCCTAGATCACGCAAGCCCTTCTGCCATGCCAAGGCCCCGATCCAGGAAGGGTACCTGAAACTTGATCACGAATACTCAGAAGAAAAGCACCACATTTTTTGTGAGAAAACTGAGAAGTATACAATTTTTTTGTAAAAGGTGTATACAAAGGTTGAGATCATTCCTGGATCTGTACATAAATCACCATTAATATTTAAGGCAGAAAGAGATGTCTTTTGACAATTTCTTTTCTCTAGAGCAAAAAAAAATTAGTGTTTCTTTCACCCTTCTTGATCCGCTTTGCTCTAGAGCATATAAAAGCACCTTTAACAATCTCCGTATACATATTTTCAATTTGCAATTGACAGATGCTCAGCTGTACCTCATATTTTTTACTGAGATTATCCTTCTGCATTAACAAACCTAATCTATGAATGAGTTCTAATTCTTTGTTGTTTTTTTTTTCTCTTTTAATTTGTTTATTTCTGTTAACAGCAAGGTCTCTAACTTTAAATTTAAAGTACTCCCAGCTGGAGTCAAGGTCACCCTTAGTATTACTAAACATAATCTTAGCCAGCCGAGTTACACTATCAATGAAAGGGCCATCTTCCAAAAGACAATTATTAAATTTCCAGTAACCTCTTGTACTATTTAACTTTCCATATTGTTCAAGGTCCTAAGAAATTAACATGTGATCAGTAAATGGGGTAAACTGATGATTAACAGAAATGACATCTTTCAAAATAGCATGAGAAACAAGAAAAAGATCAATTCTAGCCTTAAGTGATCTAGATTTGTTGGACCAAGTAAAGCCTCTACAACCACTGTTAAAGAAACGCCAAGCATCTACCACGGAAAAATTTTCACACAACCATACAATAATGTTATCACGTGAATTAGAAGTAGTTCTTGTTGGAAATCTATCTTGTATATCGCTAGGGGTTTCGTTAAAATCTCCAGCTATAATCAAATAAGCATTAATAAAGTGACTTTGTATACTAAGAAGCTCAGCTCCCAATTCTTTAAACATTGGTGCATTTGCATTCTGTGAGTTGTGACCATAAACATTACATATAATGAATACCACATTTTCAGTCTTGCATACTAAAATGATCCATCTACCCTCATCAGATAAAAGGGATTCTAAAATGTCACCCCTAAATTTATGCAACAACATTAGAGTACCGGCAAAACGATTAGATCCGTAACTCATGAAGATTGAGTTTCCCCACTGACTTTTCCAGAAACTGGTGTCTGATTCACATGAATGACTTTCTTGAACAAAAATAAAATCTGCATTACTACATTTAAAATACAGAGATAAGGCTTTCCTTTTCGTATGATCTCTTAAATCTGTAACATTAAGAGATGCTAAACTAAAATAAGAAAACTCAAAAGAGTGCATAACAACAAATAGCAATAAATGCAATGCAACAATAACCCACTAAACAGCTGGTAAACACAAAAAGATCCTACTTCGGCTAAAGAAGTTGGATTCTCTTCCTTGAACAGGATAGCTGGTGATTAATCAGTTATGTCCTCTACATGACACCAAAAGAACATTAAAGTGCATTATTGAAATCGAGGCATTTCAGCAAATAATAGTTTTATTTCCTTAAATCCTCACGAGCTCAGTTATCACAAAAAATTCAGTGTGAGGTTTACTTTCCGAACCGCTTATCCCAATTTTCTGACCATCGACGAATGCAAAAGGCCCCGAGAAGGATGCCTTCTTACCCTCCTCTCTTGCCTTTTTAACAACCAGCCATAACTTTGCTCATGCAGCAGCATCTGCAGGGGTCAATGCTTCTGAAATGTGTAGACGAGATTTTTTCAGGAATGCGTTGTCTTTCGCAGCCTTCCAGACGGGATCTTGGAGTGAGTGCGTAGAAAATCTTATGATAATGCTTCGATGAGCTCCATCCTGGTTCCATCTCCCGACTCGATGCATCACGTCAAATGCATCGTTGAGCTTGCCACAGATGTCTGGTGCCACATGTTCAAGAATGTTCAGAACAATCAAATGCATATCCTCATTCTTGGTTTCAGGAACCCTGTGCACCTTTAAACACCAGCGCCAACTGTACCGTTCAAGCTGCTCAATCCGCGATTTGACATCCTTGTCAGAAGATTGGAGCTCTGTAATGTCTCTTGCAATTCAGCACATCTTTTCCAAATGCTCATTAACATCAGAATAAAGCTTCTGCACTACCACGGACAGGTTGTCAACGGCTTTCGATGTAGCATCAGTCAAGTTCTCGATGGAAATTAGCTTTTGGAAAGTAGCATCTTGTTTTGCAGAAAGCACTTGGATGGTATTCAAAATGTCAGAGATATTCCTGCTAGGTTCAGTCTTCTTTTTAGATTTTTTAGAGGGAGGACTTTTTGCAGGAGTTGCTGGAAAAGGAATCACCGAGCAAAGTTTGAGATCATGGTTCGTATCAGCTGACGCAGGAGGGTCAACAAGCACAGTGAACCTATTGTTCAGGCAAGCCTCAGTGATAAGTTCAACTTCAGCGCCAACCTCGACTTCCATAGCTTTCGAAAAGTCACATCTCTTTATTACCATTTAGCAAAAGTTGATGCAAATCAATTCAAATTTTTCACGTAGAAGACCACAAAATATATATGAAGAATTAAAGTAAACTGATTAATCACATTACTACCACTACCGCCAGAACTGAAAATTACCCATCCATCCTCCACGACGCTATCTTGGCCTCTTCATCCGTAGCTGAGTAGACCTCAAGTGCTCTCCCTGTGCATCATACAATCAGGCAACAACAGGCCCACTCCTCCTCTGATAAGTAGTTGACAGTGAGTTTGAATTGTATAATTTAGAATGCGATCTATAGAACTGCCACTAATGGTTATACGTTAATAACATTCTTTGTTTTAGCAAAAATGCAATATAGAAGAGAAGAAGAGTTTGCCTCAGAGTGTGTATGAGTGGAGCAATGGACGTTTTGTTGGTATTTTAATTAAATGTAATGTTGTTATTAGAAAAACCCAGAAGTCGGTCTTGTCATTTGTGAACTCAAGAAGCTGCAATGGAGTTAGTGACAACAACAACATTCTGGCAAGGTATTCAAACCGGAGGAGATATTTTTCAATTTCTCCTTCCTGAAATTATGTTTTTTTTTCCTGCCTGTTAGAAAACCTTTCTGAGCCTTTCAGTGATCTGGGAAGTTGTAGTCCCAGCTTCTGCCTGAAGAGAGTACTGTGGTGATGATGTTGGTAGTTCTTGTCTCAGGCTCTGACATTCGAGAGAGTGCAGTGGTGATGAAAAAACCCGTTTGTTCCTATAATTGGTTCTGGAAGATTGAAGCCTTCAACTGGATGGAGCAGCATGGTGAGACAAGTTCTCAATTCCTGGACCAGTCTCTCTTCACATTCTTGCTATGTGACCAACAAACTGTCCAGCAGGACTGCCATCCTTAATGCCTCTTAAGTGTCACACCTCGGGTCTTAGTGTAGGGTGAATGTGTTGCCTGTTTCTTTTCTTCAAACAGTGGTATGTCACAATAAACCTTGTTCATGCCAGAAGTGTTTATTAAAGTACATACTTACACACTTTTCTTTAAAACAACTTCCTATGAACTTTATGTAGTGTTTTTACTTCACACACCTTATTCAGCAAGGTGACTTACAGTGCTAGATATAATACTTACAATGGGTCAGTCATCCACACCTCAGTGGAACACACTTTCTCTGTCACTCACACTATGGGTGAACCTGAACAGCATGCTTTCAGAGTGTGAGAGGGAATTCACACAGCCATAGGGAGAACACACAAACTCTGCACAGACTGAGTGGGGATCAAACACACATCCTCTCAGGCACTGTGAAACAGCAGCACTACTTGCTGTGCCACCATGCCATCTATGAGTAAATGAGAAACAAGAACCATATACACTATTAACAATAATTCAAAATAGTTACTATTTGCCATCAGCAGCACTTCAGCTGGTTCATAGGCCTTTGGGCAGACAAGAGAACCTTTTTAAAAGTAAATGAGGACAAAGCTAAAATGTAATCTAAACAACTACAGGCTATTGTGTCAGGTAATGTCTGGATTGGTGGGGTTGCATTTTCTAAAACTGTCTTAAACTGTGAATAAAACTTTTAAAATAAATAGCAACATCATCTTTGCCCTCAAGAATGATATTACAGTTCCCTCCTATTATTAAATGTTTATCTGTTGCACAATAGCTAATCAGTTTTTGTAACATAACGATGCAGGACCTGACTTCAACCAGAATGTAGATCCACAGAACACATATCTGCTGTCTTCTCCATGTGATATCCACTCCCAAAACCTGTCCAACCTGTACAAAGATGCTCTCCCCAAAAAAGAATCCCCACACTTGTAGAGTGGATGCCATCTATGCTCCAGTAGGACTCACCTTTCTCAAGTTGCAAGAGAAAAGAAGGATGTCCTGCTGTTCTTAGAGGTGGACACATGTTGAAGGTACAAGACCCTAGCTGATTAAACACAGCCGTTCATTTCGCAATTCTCTAATCCCCTGACACCGTGTTAAAATTTTTTAATCAGCCATTAGGATATATTAAAAGAGTAAAACCCATAAAAACACTAAAGCAGGCATAAAAACTGACAACTATTCAGTCCATTATATCCTCCTCCAAAGAGAACTGTATTTTTGTTGCCGCACACAAGACCCTTTCCAGAAGATACACCTGTGCATTTTGTGTGTGTCATCCTCCTTAATATGGAGAACACTTGCTGTTGGACATTGACAAGGACCTCAGCAAGGCCCACAAGGACTCCATCTCTTCTGGGAAGGAGGGTCACTCTTAGCCTTTGTCTGAAGTGAACTCAGCCAGCAAGAATTCCCCTTGTGATGCTGCAGCCTCCCTTCTGCTGTTGTTGTTCTTCTTAGGTGTAGAGTCTTCCTTTTTCCTTTTCAGGACTTCTGACAGGATAGGGACAGGACTTCATTTCTACAGCTCTTTGGCCCTGCCACAATGCTCTTGGGCCCCAGTCTCCATTTCTGACTCTGCCTCTACCCTTTCCTTGTCCTGAAGATTCGGTGTCTGTAGGCCCTCCTCCAAAGGCACCATGCTCCCCAACAGGATATCCACATAAGAGAGAGCCTGTACTGTGGGCAGACATGGGCCAGATGTTCCTCGGTACTGCAGATGTTGCATTGCTGGGGACCTCCAAAGTGGCCGGTCTCCAGACAGTTTCTGTACTTTATATTTTTTCAGTCCTCTCCAGCAGACCCCTGATGTCAAAACAATTAGTGCATCAATCTTCCTGCACATGCAGTCACCAAATGCCAGACCTCCCTCACCTGTCTGCAGTGAGAGTTTTGCTCTCGGCACACGAGTACAAGGCCCTGGTCGAGAGGAGGGTCTCTGCCTTGACCCCGACTGCTGTGGTCTCACTCCACTTTACAATGTTGTTGTAGTGAGCAGATCAGGTTTCGTCATTCAGTGCAGCTTTGGACCAGGACACACAAAGTACTGGTACAGATGTTTTGATCAGAGCTGCCAGATCAAGTCAAGTGAACATCAAACTGGCTTTACTGTCATTTCAACTATATACAGATGGCACAGTATACAGTGAAATGAAAGAACCTTCCTCCAGGACCATGGTGCTACATAAAACAGCACAAAGCTACTGACAGAGGACTACATAAAGTGCATGTGTGCAAGACTTGTGCAAAACAGCACAAGATGGTACACTGATTACTGAACAAAGAACAATAAACAGAGTAAAAAGCAGAAGATATTACAATATAATAATGAATAGTATAGATATGAACATACTAATTAGCAGCCAAGAACACGGTTGGTTAGTACAATAGTTGAACAGTGCAAAGTTGCAAAGGGAGTGCAATGGTGTTCAGTGGAGTATGGGTGTGCGTGCGTGCGTGTGCATGGGTTGGTGTTAGTCCAGACCCTGGATATTGAACAGTCTGCTGGTATGGGGAAAAAACTGTTATACGTTCTGCTCATGAGGGCCCGAATGCTTCAGTACCTTTTGCACATGGCAGAAGGGTGAAGAGTTTGTGTGAGAGGTGCATGAGGTCATCTGCAATGCTGGTGGCTTTGTGGATGCAGCGTGTGGAGTAAGTGTCTGTAATGGAGGGGAGAGACCTGATGATCTTCTCAGCTGTACTCACTATCCGCTGCAGGGTCTTGCGATCCAAAACGGTGCAACTTCCAAACCAGACAGTGATGCAGCTGCTGAGGATGCTCTCAATAGTCCCTCTGTAGAATGTGGTGAGGATGGGGGGGGGGGGGGGGGGGGGGGGGGATGGGCTTTCCTCAGCCTTTGCAGAAAGTAGAGATGCTGCTAGGCTTTCTCGGCTATGGAACTGGTGTTGAGGGATCAGGTGAGGTTGTCCACCAGGTAAACACCTAGAGATTTGGTGCTTTTGACAATCTCCACGAAAGAGCTATCGATGTTCAGTAGAGAGATGATCATGTAGCAGGGAGAGGATGAGGGCAGTTTGTAGTGTAATGATTAGCACTGCCCCTTTTGGACCCAAAGGTTGCAGGTTCAAGTCTCTCCTCAAGCTGTAATACCCTTGAGCAATATATTCACCCTAAATTGTTCCATAAAATCACCCAACTGTTTAAATGGATAATTGTATGTAGTTCAACATTGTAAGGTCCTTTGGAGAAAAGTAACAGTTAAATGAATAAATGTAATAACCCAGTTTAATAGCTATGTCAGGTACATCTCTCCCTCCTCCTTTGGAACATACATGACCTCCCTCCTCACATACTCATACCTGCTTTCCCAAAAGGATTCTTTCAGCAGCCTCGGCCATAAGTCGGGACTACGACAGAGATCAGGATCTCGACCATCACATGGTCCATAGGCAACTGGTCACCAAATAAAACCTTCTTAAAAGTAACAGAGGAAAAAGATAAAATGTAATCTAAATGACTGCAGGCACCACAGCTGTTGTGCCAGGTAGTGTCAAGGTTCATTTATGGGATATTGACTGATTGTCTAAGAAAGCAGTTTAAAAAGATGAAGCATAAAATAAAAGTATTTGTATGGCTTCCCCACCACTCTCTTCCATTGTGAGTATTTGGCACAGCAGTACAGAGCCATGTCTTCAGTTTTCAGGCTGTTCATCTGTAAATACAGCTGGTTCTTGCTGTTGTCTCTGGAGACTGTAAATCTGCCATTAACAGACTGGGAGTAGTGTATGCTGCCTCCATCACTATTAAGAGCAGCAATCCACTCCAGTCCCTCCTCAGGAGCATGTCTGATCCAGGCCATCTAAAAGCTACTGGATGCAAATCCAGATCATCTTATGAGATTCTCCTGGTCTCTTCACCACTGTTTCATACTCAGTCAGTACAATTTCATCCTGCACACCTGCAATGAAAGAGACACAGCACACTTTTAGATGAGCCAGTCAATGAAGGAACCAATGAAACAGAGAGGGGAGGAGAGAAGAGAGAGACAGATACCTGAGAGAGCTATTGCTATGAGGGTGAGCAGTGCTGGTAGATGCTGCATGACTACATGAAAGTGTAAGCAAAAGCTGTGGGCAGCACAGTGGTACAGCAAGTAGTGTTGCTGTTTCAGAGTGCCTGGGTGGTACAAGAGGATATGGGTTTGATTCCTGTTCAGCCTGTGTGGAGTTTGCATATTCTCCCCATGTCTGTGTGGATTTCCTCTGGGTGCTCCAGTTTTCTCCCACAGTCCAAAGACATGCTCTTCAGGTAGATTGGTAACTCTAAGTGACCCATAGTGTGTGAGTGATAGAGAGTGTGTTCCACTGATGTGTGGATGAAATGATGCATTGTAAGTAGTGTATCTAGCAGTGCAAGTCACCTTGGTGAATAAGGTGTGTGGGTTGATAACACTACATAGTATCCATTGGAAGTTTCACACACACACACACACACACACACACACACACACACACACACACATTTTCAGAACCGCTTGTCCCATACAGGGTCACAGGGAACCAGAGCCTACCCAGCAACACAGGGCGTAAGGCCGGAGGGGGAGGGGACACACCCAGGACGGGACTCCAGTCCATCACAAGGCACCCCAAGCAGGACTCGAACCCCAGACCCACCAGGCAACAGGACCATGGGCCAACCCACTGCGCCACTGCGCCACTGCACCCCCCTCTAGCCGTTGGAAGTTGATTTGGAGAAAAGCATCTGCTAAATAAATGTAAGAGGGATGAGTACTGAGCTAAAGTATGTACTGAATCCTGCTGCTGCTCTGTGTCTTACACTGACACTGGGTCCATTAAAAGGTCAGGGAGGTTTGTGCTGGGTCCTCCTCTGGGGGAGGGCAGTGGGCAGGGCACTGGAGATTGTATTAAAACTTTATAGCCAGCTGCTTTGCATACAAAACGGATCTAAACTAAATGCATTTTTTCGATTGAACAGATGCAGTTTGTCCATTGCTATAATTATTGTGCAATGCAGCCCATAAACAGATTCACACTTAAAATAGGAAAGTACATTTTTCAGATGTTAGGAAATACTGAATTTTCAGTTTACAAAACAAAGTAGTGATTTATTTAAGTTATATTCAGAAGTGAAATATGTTGTGCTTTAGTTTTATACTTAAAAGCATGGGCTGTATCATTTCAATATGTGTAACAGTTGTTTGTCCCTAGTACATTGAACCAAATCCCAGTTAACCGTGTTGGTGATAATGGCCTGGGAGGGTAATCAGCTATTCCACGCACACATTGGTGGACTCCTAGGAGGCTGGCTTTTTATGGACACGGGTTTCGCTAAAGCTCATAACATCCCCCAACGGGACTGTCACGTGGCGTTACAGGTCAGCATGCTGGATGAGCAGCCGCTAGGAACCGGAGTAGTGGAATCATGCACTGAAGTGTTACATCTGATGGTTGGAGCATGCCACCATGAGGACCTTGTGCTCTTTCTTGTTAGAGCCCCCAACGCGTCGGTCACTATGGGCTTTGGCCTTCCCCGGCAAGCTGGTGTCTTGGGGTCACTTCAGTGGAAAGCCTGAAAGGGGAATTAACAGTGGTGTTTCCCCCCGAGTACCATGATCTTGCTGAAGTGTTCAACATGACTCAAGCAGCAGCCCTTCCCCCTCACCAACCATGGGACAGCGCCATAGATCTCCTGCCTGGCACTTCACCACTCTGTGGCCAGGTATATCCCCTGTCTCTTCCTGAACAGAAGGCCATGAGGGATTACATCACGGAGGTGCTGAACGCAGGTATCATACAACCATCTACATCCCTGGCCTCGTCAGGGTTCTTTATCATGGGGAAAAAGGATGGGGGCCTACGCCCCTGCATCGACTATCGGATTATACACCATCACAGTCAGGTACCCTCACCCTCTGCCTCTAATCACATCTGCCTTAGAACTGGTACACGACACGACAGTATTCACTAAACTCGACCTCCGAAGTGCTTACAACCTAATCTGGATCTGAGAGGGGAACGCGTGGAAGATAGCTTTTAGTAACCCCATGGGCCACTATGAATACCTCGTTGTGCATTTTGAGTTATCGAATGCACCCTCTGTGTTCCAGGTCTTTGTGAACCATGTCCTTGGGGACCTGGTTTATGAATACGTTTATCTTGACGATATTCTGATCTTCTCTAAGACCCGGGAGCTACATGTGTAGCATGTATGGATAGTTTTACAATGGCTTCTCCAGATCCACTTCTATGTCAAAGGTGAGAAGTGTCTATTCCACCAGCCCCCAAGTGTCCTTCTTAGGGTACATTCTGAGTAAAGCAGGAGTGGTTTTGGGCCCCAAGAAGGTACGGGTGGTGCTGAAGTGGCCGAGACCAAAGACCATGAAGGCCCTGCAGCAGTTCCTGAGACTGGTCAACTTCTATTGGAGGTTCATCTGGGGGATCAGCTCCGTGAGTACCTGAAGTATCTCCAGTTGCCCCAACGGCTGAACCCCCGTCAGGCTCAATGGGCTCTATTCTTCACCCTGTTTCAGTTTACCGTATCCTACAGGCCTGGTTCCAAGAACATAAAATCCAACGCCCTCTCGCAACTACACGACCCAGACCCAGCCCCTGAAAGCCCCGAGTCAATCCTGCCCAAGAACTGTGTGGTGGCACCAGTCCTATGGCAGTTTTTCCGGGACCTATAGGCAGCACAAGCTGCTGAACCCGGCCCAGCTGACAAACCTGAAGGCAAAGCGTATGTACCGGTGGGGATGAGGACATCTCTCCTACAGTGGGCACATGACTCTCCTGTGGTGGGACATCCAGGAGTGCGCCGGACACTCTTCCTCCTACAGGGGCAGTTCTGGTGGTCCTCGATGCCAGAGGACATGCAAGAGTATGTAGCAGCCTGTACGATGTGCTCCCAAAGCAAGACCCCAACGTAGAAACCCACCAGATTACTGCAACCACTGCCAGTGCTTTCTCATCCGTGGTCACATGTGGCAGTGGACTTTCTAGTTGACTTTCCTCCGTCCGAAGGTAAGACCACCATTTTCACTCTGATTGACAGGTTCTCAAAAGCCTGCCGTTTGATACCCCTTCAAAGACTGCCCGTGGTCCTGGAGATGGCCAAAGTGCTATTCTAACAGGTGTTTTGCTTGTTTAGCCTACCCAAGGACATTGTTTTGGACTGGGGCCCGCAGTTGACATCCTGAGTGTGGAAAGCCTTCTGGGACAAATTGGGGGTATTGGTTAGCTTTACCTCCGGGTACCACCCCCAAGTCAATGGCCAGGTGAAGCAGTTCCAGCGGGACATTGGCTGGTCCCTACACAGCCACTGCTCCTAGTTTCAGCACCAGTGGGTCTGGTACCTACCCTGGGTGGAATACATCCACAACACCCTAACCCACACCTCCACAGGTATGTCCCCATTTCAGTGTGTGTTAGGTTACTAGCCCACCCTGTTTCCATGGCACATACCAGCTGTTGACGCATGGTACCAGGAATGCGGGAATACCTGGTGGACTGTCTGAGACCATCTCCAGTGGAGCACTCACTGAATAAAGGGGTAGCTTGGATGCTCCTGGGTGCGGAACTTCATTTTAAGAAGAAGCAACTTCTAGAAATCACCTGATGCCTGCTTCCCTGTTTACCATGTTGTTCTCCTCTCTTTTTCCGTCCTGTGCTCCCTCGGTTTTGAACTTATAGAAAGTTATAGACATCCAAAAATTTTGGCTAAAAAAGGAAGAGAAAATATAAATGAAGGACAAAAATAAATATTGTACATTAGGAATGCAGTGTGAAAGACCTACTTGTCCCTGTTTATATTTAGGCATCCCTTCATACTATCTACACATATATCTTCTCTTCTCAGCCATTACAAACCCTTCCCATGTGCCTGATGGATCCAGTGAAGGTAGCATGAATAAGAATACCCTGAAGCTTGACACGTGACACTCAGACACTGGCCTAGGGTCTTTAACTATGAATAAGTGGATGGCATCAAAGAGGTGGCACAAGACCCTATGAAACAACATTCATTTTCTACAACTCAGCCACAATTAGGTGATTAGTTGTTATAATTTTCTTTCAGAAACAGGTTATTCAGAGCATTTTGTAGTACTAAAAAGTACTATTAAACATACCGTTTAACATATAGCCCAGTATAAATGAAGAACAGGAGCACCAGGGAACTGCAGCAGCCAGCAGATTCAGGTGCCAATAAAAGAAATCCTCAGGAATTATGCCAATGCATCCTGATGAGCTTTTACACAACCATACCTGGGAGTGTTTTGACCATCTCCATCACTATCTGGTCCCCCCTTGCCTTCACCCTGTCCAAGAGCAGGCTGCAGAGAGTGCTGCTTGAGAAGATCATCAGTTGCCAACTACCATCAATAAAAGTCCAGTGGCAGGGTGAAAAAAAGAGAGCTGGCAAGATTCAGTTCATAAGTTCATCAGTTACTAACCATTTACATTTACATTTATTCATTTAGCATTTCTTTTTTGTTGAGTGTTATTTCCCTAGGGGGGCGTGGTGGCGCAGTGGGTTGGACCACAGTCCTGCTCTCTGGTGGGCCTGGGGTTCAAGTCCCACTTGGGGTGCCCTGTGATGGACTGGCGTCCCCTCCTGGGTGTGTCCCTTCCCCCTCCAGTCTTGCGCCCTGTGTTGCCGGGTAGGCTCCGGTTCCCCGTGACCCCCTATGGGACAAGCGGTTCTGAAAATGTGTGTGTGTGTGTTATTTCCCTATAATGAGACCTGAGGAGGCCGATTGGCCATGATACCAACGTGTCGACTGAACCTGATGACTGCCTGCCATAGTGGATGAAACGTGCCTATGTGAACCAGAACACCAAGTTATTGGCACACTAGAATGTTATTAATAGCTGTAAGTTGACTTAAAAGTCTTTTTTAACTTAGGATGCACAGGAGGGGTGGGTAGCCACTGGCACTTGGACCCCGAGAGGCTTTTTATTCCCTTGCCTTTCAGTTGGGAGTTTTTTGTTCCTTTCATCAGTGACCAATCAGCTTACTGATAGTTTTAATAAATGCATGGATACTGTAATAATTTAATATGTATCCAACTATCTGTCTTAAGCCTTTGTTCAATGCTCTGTCTCATTGTGTGAGAAGAGCACTGTGTAAAAATAAATTGGAATTGAACTGAAATGAATCAAAGATTGCTGAGGAACACACCTCCATCAAACTGCCATCTCAGAGTGGTACATGTCCATCACCACTTGGACTTCACATCATCTCCACAGCTTCCCTCCTGAACTTGGAAGCCATCCATCTCTTCAATAAAATCAGCTAGGTGCACCACGCAGCTACTTCTGGTCATGTCCTAAATCCTTGTCTATATTTACATTTATTCATTAAGCTGATGCTTTTCTCCAAAGCAGCATACAATATTAAGACAACAGCAACTATTTACCTATTTATACAGCTTGGAAGTTAGTAATCCACTGATATTTAGCTGGTTTAGCTTGCTCTGGAACAACTACGGAACAATAGTGTTAAGGGTTGTGAAAGAAAAAGACACGGAGACACAAAGGGCTACAAAGAAAACTTTCCTTTAATGCAGCATTCATACGCAGGGAGAGTGTCACACACAAGAGTCTCCCCGAACAAAGCACACAGCAGTTACTTATACACCACTGAGTCGATACGCCCCTTCAGTAACTTTCCTCTTCCTTGGGCTCATTCTTGTGCCTCTTCGTGTCAGGCGCGGCATAGCCGTACCTATTTTTGGTTGGCACCTGCCTAGGACGGGTTTGAGAGTTCCTCTTATCAGCACACAGGTCAACAGACAACTTGTCCTTGCTTTTGCACAAAGCCTGCAACACTACTACACTCAATAATTTTCCACATGTTATGGTTACAAAGCAGAGTTAGAGACATAAAGCAACATTCTTTTCAGCAAAGCTTAAATTTTTCTCTCACAGGGTGGAGGTGAAATCTACAAACAAGATTCTGACATAGGTGTTGGGGTGTCCAGATGCTTAGGAATGTGGTGCACACATAAGTTGACTACATCATAAACTGAGTAATTTGCCCTATAAGCAAACTGTAGAGGGTCAAGGACAAGATCAGCAATAAACTTATGGTAGGACAGCATCAGACCTTCAAAGGTTTTCAGAACCACCGTCAGAGCAAATAGCCTGTAATCATTAAGTCCAGAGACCTTGTCCTTCTTGGAAACTGGGATGAGTACACACACACACACACACACACACACACACACACTTTCAGAACCGCTTGTCCCATACAGGGTCACGGGGAACCGGAGCCTACCCGGTAACACAGGGCGTAAGGCCAGAGGGGGAGGGGACACACCCGGGAGGGGACGCCAGGCCGTCGCAAGGCACCCCAAGCGGGACTCGAACCCCAGACCCACCGGAGAGGAGGACTGTGGTCCACGCCACCACGCCACCACACCCCCACCCTGGGATGAGTATGGCAGCTTTAAATCAGTCCACAACCCAGCATAACTGCAGGAAGGTGTTGAATATCCTGAAGAATATGAGAGCCAGTTGATCTGCAGTGTCTGAGAGTTCCAGGTGAGACACCATCAGTGCCAGCCACCTACCTGATGTTTTGCTTCCCAAACAGCCTGTGGATGACCTCTTACTTCACAGAGAATAAAGCGGGATGAAGGGAGTGGGGCTGGTTGGGAGGGGAACTGAAGTAAATGAATCGGACAGTGATGAATGGGGAGCAGTGATGCTGAGGTGGGAAGGAGGAGGGGGACTGGTGGTAAAAGAGATGGGGCAAACAAATGAAAGGATGGGCTTGTTGCAGCAGTGTCAGAGGTGGTACAATAAAACTGTTGATTTCTCAGACTGACAATAAAAGTGATTGAGCTAGTCTGGCCAGGGTGGGAAAGGGTTACCTGTTACATCCACAGTGGGTGTCTGTTTTGTTTTCTTTTTTGGTTTCCTCCTCCCTCTGACTTGGATCGGGAGTCACATTGGTCCAGCCACATTAATCAAGAAGAGATGGACCTGATTTGCTGGACCAGGAAAAGCAAGACTTTGACCCACTATCACAGTGTGATTTCTTGCTGGTATTTTGTTTGCTTCTTTCAGTGTGTGTATCACATTTATACTGCTTGCACACTTGTTTGGTTGTTAGTTTTTAAAAGTAGTGTAGTTATGAAGGTTAGTTAGGCTTAAGCTTTGCTGACATGCTGTTTTGCAGAGTACTATTCCTCCCTTTTCCTGGACCTGTAGGTGGCATCCTTGGCAGATCACAGCACCATTGTTTTTTTTTTTTTGCGGCGGGGGGGGTGCGGTGGCGCAGTAGTGCAGTAGTGCAGTAGCACAGTGGGTTGGCCCAGGTTCTGCTCTCCAGTGGGTCTGGGGCTCGAGTCCTGCTTGGGGTGCCTTGTGATGGACTGGTGTTCCATCCTGGGTGTGTCTCCTCCCTCTCCAGCCTTTTGCCCTGTGTTGCTGGGTTAGGCTCCCTGCGACCCCATATGGGACAAGCGGTTTCAGCTGATGTGTGTGTGCATTGCTTATTGTTGTAGGCTACCTCACAATGGTCTTTTTAAGAATATGCTGCATCTCACACTGACCCTAGATCAATTTAAAACTCTGGGAGGTCTGTATTGGGTCCTCCTCTGGTGGTGGGAGGCAGAGGGACCAGCAATCGAGCTCATATACAAACAATTTAGTGACTTTATAATGTATTTAAAATTAAACCATTACTGTGGTGTAATTGTCAGCCCAGAATATGTGATTTGGTATTTGTGTGAGTCTAGCATGCAGACCCCTTTTCAGTTTGTAAGGACAAACGCCTAGCACAACTTCGTCAGAGGGAAGAGTCCCCTTATTCGCTAAGGCAATATGATTAGAAGGGGCAGGGTTTGAGTGCGGTGCTGACGTTCTGGAATGAGCCTTAGAAACAAGGCCACGGAATTGATGTGGAGTGAGCAGCTGTTGGATGCAAAGCAGTAGAAGCTGCACATTAGAGTTATCCTTGCTTTATTAGCAGAGTCCAAACCAAGCTTACAACACACAACCACGCATCTTGAGTGTGAGGCAGAAAGAATCGGTCAAGGTATCAGCACTGACAAGACCAAAACAATGAAGATAAACCGACAGTCAAAAATAGAAATTTTTGCACAGCAGTTGGTTCAGGAAGTGGATGCATTCACCTATCTTGGCAGCATTATCACAAATGATGGAAAAACTGAATGTGATATCCGGTGTTGGATTGGGAAAGCATCATCAGTATTTCAGCAGATGCGGTGGGTTTGGTCTTGTTCCTCCATTAACACAAACATCAAAATCAGACTGCACAACAGCACTGTGATCCCAATAGCTATCTATGCCAGTGAAACCTGGAAGACTATGAAACTGAACGTTTTTCACTAACGCAGTTTATGTGAAATTACGAGTATCTCCCATCATGATCGGATCACAAATGAAGAGGTGTTACAACGTAGTGGTCTGCTGCAGCGGGAAGACACTGTTGTTGAGCAACGAATGCAACTAGCAGGTCACATTTTGTGACTTCTTGATCAGAGACTTTCAAAGGTGGAGATACGATGGATGCCGCCAAAGGGAAAACGCAGACAGGGTCGACCACCGAAAACACAAAACTCCCTGTCCCACACATCCACCGGTCTCTCCCCCTTTCAATGTATTTTGGGTTACCAGCCTCCCTTGTTCCCATGGAATCCAGGCCCCAGTGATGTACCATCTGTCGACACCTGGTACAAGGACAGCAAGGAGACCTGGTGTGCAATGAAGGACCACCTCCACTAAAGTGTCCGCCGGATTAAACAACAGGCTGACTGGCACCTCTGCACAACTGGAACAGAGGGTATGGTTGTCCACCAGGGATCTCAGGTTGCATCTCCCATCTAAGAAACTCAGTCCCCGCTACATCGACCCCTTCAAGATCCTACACCAAGTCAAGCCAGTAACATAGTTCCAACTACCCTCACACCTATGCGTCGGGCCAACGTTCCATGTGTCTCTCCTCAAACCATACAGGACCTCCCTGTTTCAGGCTCCTTGGGACCCCTCCCTTGCCGGTGCAAGTGGATGGGGCCCTGGCGTACCTGGTACGGATTCTCCTTGACTCCTGGCGTCGGCGCAGAGGCATGCAGTACCTGGTGGATGGGGAGGGGTATGGCTCAGAGGAAGGGGGCTGGGTGCCTGTGCGGGATATTCTGGACCTAAACTTAATCTCTGATTTCCACCGGGACCATAAGGACCAGCTGGCAACCAGGCCCAGGGGGCGCCCTTCCAGGGCTCGTAGGGCGGCAGGGGCCACCCTCAGGAGGGGAGGTACTGTCATGCTCTTAAGCCAAATGACCGCACCTGTCCTGAATCAGAGTCACAGTGTATAATAGATGTCGTCCTGGCTCACCTGGTTGCGGAACCTCATTAAGTCAAACCAGCAAAACAGCATCAGACATTTCCGCGCATCGCTGCCTGTCTGCCTCCTTCCCAGCTATACTGCTGACCAGCTGAGAGATATAATCTCTCCAGCAGGTCCAGGCCGACCTCAGGGCCTCATCCCAGTTGGCCGTGCCTGGTATACTTCCAAAGGGAGGCACCCAGAGGCATCCTTACCAAATGCCTGAATCACCTCAACTGGCTCCTCTCAATGCAGAGGACTAGTGGCTCTACTCTGAGTTCCTCCCAGATGACCGAACTTCTCAGCCTGTCACGGAGAATGAGTCCCACCACCCTGTGGAGAAAACTAATTTCAGCCGCTTGTATCCACGATCTTATTTTTTTGGTCATTACCATAAGGTCATCACCATAGGTGAGGGTAGGGATGTAGACCAATTGGTAAATTGAGAGTCTTGCCTTATGGCTCAGCTGCCTCTTCACCACTACAGTTCGGTACAGCGACCGCACTACTGCTGCCCCTGCTCCCCTCCTGCAGCCAGTCTCATGCTCCCTTCTCCCCTCACTTATGAACAAGACCCCAAGATAATTAAACTCCTCTACCTGCGGCAAATTCTCTCTCTTACCTGAAGAGGGCATGCCATCTTTTTCTGTGAGAGAACCACAGACTCAGACTTGGAGGTGCTGATCCTTATACCAAATGCTTCACACTCAGCTGCAAACCATTCCAGTGCATGCTGGAGGCATCCATGTGATGGTGCCAAAAGGACAACATCATCCGTGAAAAGCAGAGATTTCACCTGCCGGCCCCAACATAGAATGCCCTCCTGACCTTGACTGCACCTTGATATCCTGTCTGTGAAAACCACAAACAGGAGCAGAGACAAGGCACAACCTTGGAAGAGTCCAACACCCACATTAAAAGGCTTGACATAATGCTAAGTATGCAGACACAGCTCTCGCTCCATGTGTACAGAGACCGAATGGGCCACAATAGTGGCCCCAGCACCCCATACATCCAAAGCACCTCCCACAGAATTTCTCGGGGAACCCAGTCGTAAGTCTTCTCCAAGTCCACAAAACACATGTAGACTGGATTAGCAAATCCTATGCCCCCTCACTTATCTGTGAGAGAGTAAAAAACTGGTCTACTGTTCTACAGCCAAGGGGGTGCGGTGGCGCAGTGGGTTGGACCACAGTCCTGCTCTCCAGTGGGTCTGGGGTTCAAGTCCCGCTTGGGGTGCCTTGCGACGGACTGGCGTCCCGTCCTGGGTGTGTCCCCTCCCCCTCCGGCCTTACGCCCTATGTTGCCGGGTAGGCTCCGGTTCCCCGTGACCCCATATGGGACAAGCGGTTCTGAAAATGTGTGTGTGTGTGTGTGTTCTACAGCCAGGACGAAATCCGCATTGTTCCTCTTCAATCCGAGGTTCAACTATCAGACGGAGCCTCCTTTTCCAGCACTCTGGCATAGACTTTCAAAGGCAGGCTGAGAAGTGTGATATCCCAATATTTCGCACACACTCTCTGGTCCCCTTTCTTAAAAATTGGGACCACCACCCCAGTTTGCCAATCCAAAGGGACTGTCCCCAAGGTCCATGCAACATTGCAGAGGCGTGTAAGTTATTACAACCCTATAACACCCAGGGCCTTAAGCAGTTCCGGAAAAATCTCAACTACCACTGGTGCTTTGCCAGTGTGGAGCTTTCCAACTACCTCAGTGACTTCCACCAGAGAAATGGACTCTGATGCCCCAGAAGCCTCTGGCCCTGACTCCTGTAAGGGAGGCATATATCTCAGATTTAAGAATTCTTCAAAGTGCTCCTTACACCTCCTGGCAATGTCCTCATTTGAAGTCAGAGTTTCTCTACCTTTGCTGAGCATGTAGCGTCCGGACGGGAGTCCGACACGGGCGTTGCTATTACGTCCAAACACAGACGAAATATAAAATGACTTCACGTGCAGTGTGATGTTAAAAGTGCACTGTGCGTATTGTAAGACACTCGGTGGAAGTGAAACAGGAAACACGAGACCAGGAAACACACACGGTGTTTGAACTACGGTGAACAGTGAAACGCTAATCTGTGAGTATGACCACAACCCCGAGACGTGACGAAATACCGGACAGGAACGATGGACCAGGACTGGAGAACAAGAGGCAGGAACTGACGGGACGGGCACTCGGGACTGGAACATGCACACCTAGGAAACAGATTGTGGGAACAAGAGACTACGAATCGCCAAGAGAGCACAATAGAACCGCTGATTAAGAATCCGCAAGTAGTTCTGCTCCGCTGGATCCTTTTATACCTCCATGTCCTACGAGACTGTGAGGTGATAGGTGAGCGTTAACTAGCGGCACTGAGTGGCGCCGCCTCTGACCAGGAGGGGCAGTGACCCCGTGGGACGTGACAGAGCACAGTTTGAACGAAGCTCCTCCAATCCCTCCTGAGCTGCCGGGCGGTTCTCCAGAACCTCTTTGAGGCTGACCGAAAGTCATTTTCCATGGCCTCCCCAAACTCCTCCCACGCTCCAGATTTTGCTTCTGTAACTGCAGCTGCTGCTGCTTCTTTTGCCTGCCTGTACATATCTGCTGAGTCAGAAGTCCTCAGAGACAACCAGGCTCCTTGTTCAGCTTGACAGCTTCCCTCACCACTGATGTCCACCAGTGGGTTCTTGGGTTACCGCCATGACTAGCACCCACAAGCTTTTCAATTCAATCAATCAACCAATCAATCAACGAATCAATTTATTTTTTATAGTGTTCTTCTCACGCAGTGGCACAGAGCGCTTTAACACAGGCATAAGGCAAGAAAAAAAATCCATCAGATAAAGAAACAAAGAAGACAGCTGACTATCGACTATCATCATATAATGCTCTTATAGAGCTATAAGTATGCCTACTGAAGAAACAAGGAACAAAAATTCAAAACTGAAAATTGAGGGAGAAAAAACCTCTGGGGGTCCAAGGGCCAGTGGCTACCCACCCCTCCTGGGCATTCTAGATTAAAAAAGAATTCTAAGCCAGTTTACAAGTAATTATGATATTGTTGCTGTATGGTATCTTGAATTCTCAGCTCAGCATGGTACATCTCATCCATCATGGCAGTTGGTCATCATCTTTGTCATGGTTCGTTTCAGAAGGATCTGTCAGACTCAATTGCAGAGCGGACAGGAGTTTATTTCAAAGAAGAACAGGAAGCATGGTCAGGGACAGGCAAAGGTCTTCGATAGGTGAATGTTGTACACAAGAACAATCCAGAAACATGGTAGGGGAAACAGGCAGAAGGTCAAAACACAAGAAAACCAATCTGGGTTCAGGAAGGAGAAGGGACACGGGACGAGGACAAGGGCGATGATGAAGGTGAAGCGAAGGCTGACTCTTGGTGAGTGAGCGGTTTGGCGAACAAGATTCCGCATCCGACTTCGTTCTGCCTCTGCCTTTTATGCGTCCATCTCCGTCAAGCCCCAGGTGTGCCCTGTCATGCCGACGACGTGGCAATCTTCAATCAGCATGGGATGCATCTGTGACTGCCAGCCAGCCTCCTCAGGTCTTATGTGGGGAGACAATGTTCAACAAGAATAAATAGTTAGTGATTTGTAACTTAAACAAATATAATTTGCATTGGTGTAGAGGTAGGAAAAACAAACACAGCCAATTGGAATTACAGTTTGAGGTGGAATGCCTGAATAAACATGTAAATCTTCAGTCTGGATTTGAAGACAGAGACAGACAGGGCATTTCTGACAGTAACTGGTAGAGTATTGCACAGTTCAGGTGCTCTGTAACTAAAGGCGTTACCTCCTACTGAGGTCTTATTGATCACAGGTAATTTAAGGTAACCTGCATCCAATGAACGACTATATCGTCCTGGGATATAAGAAGCAATAATCTCAAAGGTAAACTGGCGCAATGCCATATACTGCCTTATAGCTCAAAAGCAGGATTTTATAATCAATTCTAAATGTTACCGGAAGCCAATGCAACCATTTAAGTATCGATGTTTGTACTACATTTTCCTTTTACATTTACATTTATTTATTTAGCAGATGTTTTTCTCCAAAGCGATGTACATCTTACGACTGGGTTCCCCGAGACAAGAAATGGACCTGTTTTCCCACTGGTTCTCCAGAGGACAATATTTATGCATTTATGACCTTCAATGATGGCATGAAAATCACATGCAAAGTAAGGCTAGGAATCCACTATTAAGGGGCTGGTGTCACTGTGGATGCTGACTGCTAGCCAAGTTAACTGTTTTTTTTTTTTTTTTTTCATTATAGGCGTCTTTCTCTGGGCTTGGTTGCTTGTGTGTTCATTGAAGGGTATGTTTAAATGATAAATATTCTTAACTTCTATTTAAACAGAAAATATAAATTACTCAGTTAGGGCTTTGTTGTTGATAATGAGTGTTGTTGATACCATCCACTTCCTCAGAGGTAAAAACTCCAGGCCAGTCTCTGAGTATCACATGTCAAGCTTCAGGTTACTCTTATTCATGCTGTAACCTTCATTGGATCCATCAAGCTCCAGGGAAGGGCTTGGAATGGCTGGTAAGAGGTGATGGCATTCCTGTAGAAAATATGAAGGGGCGCCTAAATGGAAACAGAGACAACTCCAACAGCAGGTCCTCCTTCACTCTGAGCAACCTAAAGCCTGAGGACACGGCTGTGTATTACTGTGCCCGACAATCACAATATCAGAGAGTAATCGGAAACCTGCACAAAAACACCACCCTCATTCAAATTCAGTGTCACAGGAATAACAGTTTTATGTTTAAAGAGATAAACACTGTCTGAAAGCAAGGAGAGTTAATGAACTCAACAGTGACTAGATTGTTTGAAGCCATTTTTGGCCTCTCAGAGTGAATTACAGGAATGACAGCAATATTCCTTCCACTCATAATAACAGTAGAACACTTTTTATTTTTCACTGATGTATAGATGAGTGACCCCTTGTAAGTAGTGTGCAGTACAAGGATTGTAAGTCACCTTGGTGAATAAGGTGTGGAGTGGTAACACTAGATAGTTTGTTGAAAGTAATTGGGGCGTAGCTACGTGGTGGCCGTGGATGGCCAGTGCCACCCCTGACTGAAGCTTGGCCACCCCTCTGGCCACACCTGTTGTGCAAAGCACTCTGACCAGACTGACAGGTGACTTTTTTCGCCGCACAAACTTGTATGACACACATAGTGTGCGGCGCTATTAGGCTGAAGAGCTGTGAACCGCCCACACGGCACAAACCTGTGTATAGGAGGGAGGAGTAGGAGTGGTAAAATTTAATTTCGGTACCGTTACTCCAGTGAAGTCCAGCACAAGTGAGCAACGCAAGAGGATACGGTGATCAGGAGAGTAAAATCAGTGTTTTTTACTTACATTTCACTACCATTTTGTGAAAGTTTGTTAAAGTTGAGGTACTGCAATGTTTCATCATGAGAAACAAATGTCAGCTTACCATAAACAATCGCATAACTTGTTAATGTTAACTAAAGTTACTGCAGCTGCTAACTAGCTAATTTTTAAAAATTACCACATCATATGCTTACATCATGAGTCTGTCACTGTTTTTCTAAGTAGCTATTCAATTTAATAATAATGAAAGTGTTTCTTGATAGGTGTGTTTGTCTAAACTGTAGAGAGCAAGGAAAGCAGGGGAAGATAGGAAGATACTTTCCTTTTTTACAAAGATACTAGTATCAGTACAAATGAAAATGACAAAGGAGCAGGGGAAATGTGTGCTGCTCAGAGAGACAAGGAGGAAGCAGGGATATACAGTCCCTGGAGCTTGTGGAGAAGCTCAACAGAGACAACACACATCAGACCAGAATCAGAGATGAGCAAAAACACGCATGCAGTCAGTCATTGCCCACCAGGTATGTAGGTTACATCAGTTGTATCTGCAAACATAAAAAGATAATTTCCAATACCCAATTTGCATCATTAGCATCTAAATTTACAAATAATGTAGAATAAGGATTATATTAAATGATATTATAATGTTTTTACAGATATTTCTAAGTACTGCCACTGTAATTTCTTGTGTACATTTGTAATAAATAAATTCTTTTGAATTTATAGGATTTCGGTCTGTAGAATTTGCTTTTGGTAAAGCATGTCACAGTCAGTTGTGATTTTTTTTTTTTTTTTTTTTTTTTTTTTTTTTTTGCCATCCCAATGAAATTACTGACCACCCCTGAAAAAAAGTTCTGGCTACGCCCCTGTGAAAGTTGGAGAAAGCATATGCTAAATGAATAAATGTGCTTTCTAAACATTATTTTTCATTACATAATTAGGCTGCATTGGTCATTTGTAACACAAATTTCACCAAAAATTCAGTAAAACTTCCAGCATATATAAGCCTACATAAGAAATATACATCATAAGAGAATGGAGAGAACAAAGGAAGTAGAGTAAAAATTTGTAACTGGTGAAAGAGATATTCTTATGAGTGGCTGACTTAATTCTTTTTTTCTTTAGACTTTTTTTTTCTAAAATGGATTGTGGCTGTATTTCACTGAAATGACTGAAAATGAGTGAATGTTAAATCAATGTTCAGTTGATGGAAAAACAACACACTGTATAAAACTGTACATGGCATCTACATTGCATCTGTGGTAACAGCTGATCTGAGACATATTTAGCAATTCCATTAGCAAAATTAGCACCAAAAAAACAACTTTCAACATCAAAGCAACTTATTCTATCTCACAGAGAAATGAATTCCCCAGAAATTTTACTTTTTTGTTTCCAGTGCTTCCAAGCACATGTACATCACTCACTAATTAAAATTCACCCACAATGAGCTAGAACAGAAACTGAATATGCATCCAGTATTAAATCTTAATAACTGCTTGGCCTGAGCAGGGTTTGGGTGATTTGGAACCTATCTCAGGAGCACTGGACTGAGGGTACACCCTGCATCGGACGGAAGACCATTATAGGGCAACTGAGAATGTCACTTCTTTGTCTTCATGCCTATAACCCTTGCTGTGTTCTAATGTTACAATAAATGTTCATAACATATGCTGTCTGAAGTTCTTCTTCACCCCATGTGAACCCAGAGTACAGTATGTGATAATATTTACTAAAAGGGAAATCTTACTGGAGAAGACTGTATTATATCCAGAGAAAAACATCATACATTGCCAGCTATGGAAGTGTATGGGGAAATGACACCAAGCATCCCTGTGACTGAGAAGTCATATGTGCATATGAAATATCTGGTTTGGTCACAGTACAAGTACCAGAGTAATTTTTTTGACAGGAGTTGTATATCTGTTATGCAGATATTTCCTTTCAGTGTGGGGAAATGTTTTAGTAATTGTAAGTGTAGGGGCATATTTATTAAAGGCAACTTGTAATGCTGGAGGAAAAACTTTGAAATGTTTATAGCGTTATTGATTAGAATACTGTTCTGTACTTCATAGGTAGTTAATAGGTAGTTATGTAGGAATTAATGCAGGACAAATGGGTAGTGCTTCATTAACACTGCAGTAACTACTGATAACTAATAAGGAAGAGTGATTAACTAATCAGTAGTTAATGTTTGCGATAAGTAAATTAGTTAATTATTAGTTATGTAGTAGTTACTAATAACTATTAAATCCTGCAGTACTAACAATTAGATAATTATTACTTATTTAGTAGTTACTACATACATTTTTGGAACCGCTTGTCCCATACAGGGTCACAGGGAACCGGAGCCTACCCGGTAACACAGGGCATAAGGCCAGAAGGGGAGGGGACACACCCAGGACGGGACGCCAGTCCGCCGCAAGGCACCCCAAGCGGGACTCGAACCCCAGACCCACCCGAGAGCAGGACCCGGGCCAACCCACTGCGCCACCACACCCCCATTAGTAGTTACTAATAACTATTAAATGTTGTATGCCTTCTGCAGTACTACACATTAACTGAGGCTCATTTAAAAGAACTATGAATTACTCATCAACAGTCACATACAAATTACCAATGGCAATAAACAGGCTATATATGGTCCTGTTTATTATTAATAATACAGTTTTCGGATTGACTTCAGGAGGTTGGACAGAGTATTTTGAACCTTGTCTCCCATCTGATGATGTCCCCTATCACCCGACTGAGGGGGGTATGGCGGCACAGCAGGTTTGATTGGTGCCTCGGTGCCTTTGATCAGTCTGGGGTTTGAGTCCTACTCGAGGTGTGCGGCAGCTCCATGCTTCTCCCTGCATTTGCCTCCCTGACGTGCAGAGGAAGAATCTGGCAACAAACCTCTGTTCCTCCCTTGACTTGCCTCGAAAAGCACGCAGGCGGTCGCTACGGGTCCAGTTTGACTTGGCACCCTGCAAGCATGTATCACCATATTGAACTGACTAAATAACTCATTAAGATAGTACACTGCCATCAATTAAATGGGACTGTTGCATTCTTTAACCAGGAAGAAACTTATAAACCCACTCTTAATCACGTCTTGTGGAAAATCATCACTAGCCAATTTCATAAGAACTATATAGATTCCATGTTTTCCACCTCCATTTTCTTTGAGACATCTCTCTTTATTACTCTTTATGAATAAATTACATAATGACTGGGAGTTTTATTATTAACTATTAAGGAAATCCTGGTAACTTCAGTAATTACTGAATAGTTACCACATCATTCTTCAGGAAGTACTCATGATCTGGACCAGTATTTTAAAGTGAAAACCATGGGAACTCCTTAGTAATTACTTAGGTCTTACCTCATCCACATAGTCTGGAACAATACTGTAAACATTTGAAAAAATTATGTAATGAATGATTATCTGGAGAAGCGGTGTAAAGTAAAAACCATAGTACACTACTAGTTGAACATTAATAATAACTCAAGTGTTTCAATATTTTATTAGTTTAATTTAATTACACTTTTTCACATAAACTTAAATTGAATGCAGTAATGCATAAACAACATTACACATTATAATGCCCATTTCCTTTACATTCTTCTGTATTGCTTAATACAGAATACAATTGCTTAATTGCTTGGCTCTCTACTGCCACCGTGACCCTATTAGGAGAAGCAGGATAGAAAATGGATGTATGTATGTATGTATGAATGTATGTATGTATGTATGTATGTCCTGGTTGTCAGTCCTCTGCACAAGAGAAGCTGTGCGATGGAGAAGCCCGTGCCGACGTTCTGTCCACGTGCAGATGCAAAGCTGGGTCCTCCGACATCATAGTTCTTTTAAATGAACCTCTGTTAATGTGTAGTACTACACATTAGTGTATGATTAGTTCCTGCATAACTACCTATGAAGTATGGAACAGTATTCTAAAGTGTTAGAACAAACTGTTTTCTTTCCTATTTCTGACTGATTTTTTTGTTCTGTTCTCTTAATCTAATCCATTCCTTCTGCACTTTTCATGTGTGGTACTAAATTGTCATCCATCTTGTTTTTCATGTTAGCTTAAATTCCTGAATGTCACTTTTTTGTATCTTAGTGCTTACTTAGCGTTTATATTGTGAAACAGGAGTCTGTCTTTGTGTCTGCCCTAAGTGTTAGTCTGAATACATTCATATGTTTGTATTTCTTACATTGTTTTCCTTCTCAAGATTTTATGGTTTTTGACATGGTTATGGGTGGGTGCTTCACCAAGGTGTGTGTTTTATACTCAACATGTTATTTCACTTGCTTAAATGCCCCTGTCAGTAATCTTATCTATTTGACGTCACTTTCCCTTGCTGTATAACACACACACACATCTTCAGAGCCGCCTGTCCCATATGGGGTCACGGGGAACCGGAGCCTACCCGGCAACACAGGGCGTAAGGCCGGAGGGGGAGGGGACACACCCAGGACGGGACGCCAGTCCGTCGCAAGGTACCCCAAGCGGGACTCGAACCCCAGACCCACCGGACAGCAGGACTGTGGTCCAACCCACTGCGCCACCGCACCCCCCTGCTGTATAACATTCAATTCAATACAATTCAATTATTTTATAGAGCACTCTTCTGACACAGTGACACAGGGTGCTGAACAAAGGAATAAGGAAAAGAAACAATTGACTACACACTAGAATAATACATTATCAATGCATTTATTAAAGCTATATGTATGCCTACTGGCCATGGAGGAAAGGAACAAAAACTTGCATCTTAACTGTCCTTTAGGGGTTCAGTCTTGATGGATGAGTTTGCAACAATATGTTGTTCATTTGCTTTTCACAGAAAATCGTCAATTTCAGGGCAGACACAATTTCACAATTTCATTTGAAACACAATGTAAATTTAGTTTTTTTATGACCTCCAGTACCTCTCCCTCTGTCCTTCCCCAGAGCAGGACCCAGCGCAAACCTACCTGAGCTTTTAATGGATCCAGTGCCAGTCAGAGAGACAGGGCAGCAGTCAGTGGGATTCAGTACATACTTTAGCTTAGTTATCCTCCATTTTTCCTGCAAGTCATGCAGCTCCCACCAGCCCTGCTCACCCTCATAGCACTGGCTCTCTCAGGTCCTTGTCTCTCTCCTCTCCTGTCCTCCATTTCACTTTCTCCTTCATTGACTGGCTCATCTAAAAGTGTGCTGTGTCTCCTTCATTGCAGGTGTGCAGGCTGACATTGTACTGACTGAGTCTGAATCAGTAGTGAAGAGACCAGGACAATCTCATAAACTGACCTCTACAGCTTCTGGATTCACATTCAGTTGCTATTGGATGGCCTGGATCAAACAGGCTCCTGTCCTGGGAAGGGACTGGAGTGGATCGCCGCTCTTAACGGTGATGGGGGAAGCACATACTACTCCCAGTCTGTTCAGGGTAGATTTACAGTCTCCAGAGACAACAGCAAAGAACCAGCTGTATTTACAGATGAACAGCCTGAACACTGAAGACATGGCTGTATACTACTGTACTTGAGACACAATGAGAGAGAGTGGTGGGGAAGTCATAGAAATATAGTGGAAAAAATTTCTCCAAGTATTACTTTTCAACCAAAACCCCAGAAAGGTACAGGACATTGTCACGACCCCATCTGCCAGCACATCGGCAAAACCTGCTGCTCTTTGATAGGATAGCAGATAAAAGGCAACGCAATGGATCTTCAACGTGGAATCTCAATATTGAGCGACCCCTGCTTCCTGATCGACCCGTGTTAACTGCAACACCTTCTGGATTACCGACCTTTTGCCTGATTTCTTCTCGACCTTGATTCCTGTCTTGTCCTTTCAACAACGTTCGTCAATCGTCTGACCTTCGTCTGTCCCTTGACCATTCTCTTGCCTGCTCCCTGTTCTCCAAATAAAAGGAAAATTCAATCTGCGCTTGAATCTTTCACATCCTGAGTCCGGTCTCCATGACAGACATTATCAAGTTTTCGTTATTTCCATTAAATGTATTCCTTCTGTACTCCACAGCAAACAGCACACAATGATATTTATCTGCTTCGTATTTAGCTTTTCTCTAAGACAATAATGATTCAGGGTAAAGATCTTGCTCAAGGGTAATACAGCAGAAGGTAGTTTTCAAACCTGGGTCCTTCAAACACAAGGCGGTGGTTTGAGCAACATAACATTGTCACCTGCCCCCTTCCCCAGTAATAATTTTAAAATGGAATGTTACACAACTGGAAAAAATACTGTAATACTTCTCTGATTTTTCTCACAGGATGTTGCTTGGATCTGGGTTTTTGAAGACTTAACAGTAGACTTTGTTGGTGAAAACACAACACTGGAATGTTGTGCAGGAATAGACTAAAAGTGACAATTTGGTAGAGACTCGCATTTGAAAACATTGCACTCTTCCTCTCCCCACATCAGTGAGCACCTTCTCAGTTCTCACTTTGGAAGTAAGTATTTAAGTGGGGAATTGAAAACCATGGCAACTAGATGTTTCTTTACTGTAACTAGGTGCATGTGTCAGGTAAGCATGGTAACAAGCATGGTAGCCAGGTGCTGTGTGTTTTAGTGTGTTTTGTTTTTTTTTTAGCTGATGCATCTCTGTCTATGGAAGCTTACAGCGCTACAGACCAATGTGTCAGCAAAACAGAACAAGAACAGTACCCATTAAATGCAGCACAAAACTGTAGTGGAGCAAGCTTCCTCAAGGGTCCTGCAGAAATTTGAACAGAGTGCCTTCAGACTGCAAGGTACAACCCTTAATCACTACATTGCCCAATAACCTATGACAATAACTGAAGAATAATCTTGAAACCAATAGGCAAAAAATCCAGTTCCGAGATTCAGATGTTAGTAAAACACTGAAAATTAACAGCAACAAGTTACAAAAGGGTACAGCATAATGTTACACAATATGTTGCATTTCTGAATAGCTTCATAAAAGATGTGAGAATTACTATAGCCTCACACTATAGAGATGCAAAGTCATACTGTTCTTTTTGTAATTTCTATAATTTATCTTGTTTCTCATTCTTTTTACTCTGATAAATTTCCTGGTGGTGCAGCGGGTTTGGCCGTGGCCTGCTCTGTGGTGGGTCTGGGGTTTGAGTCTTGCTTGGGGTGCCTTATCGGGGACTGATGCCCTGTCTGGGGTGTGTCCCTTCAGCTTTGCGCCCAGTGTTGCTGGGTTAGGCTCTGGTTCACAGCAAACCTGCTTGGGAGAAGCGATTATTGAGTGTGTGTGTAAATTGCCCAGTAAACTCAAAACATTTCAGTGGACAACTGAGTGCTAAAGATCACAATTTCATTTGAAACAATGTAAATTTAATTTGTTTATGACCTCCAGTACCTCTCCCTCTGTCCTTCCCCAGAGCAGGACCCAGCGCAAACCTCCCTGAGTTTTTAAGAGATCCTGTGTCAGTGTGACACGTAGAACAGCAGTTAGTGGGACTCAGTGTGTACTTTAGCTCAGTTCTCCTCCCTCTTTTTTACAGCCATTCAGCTCTTACCAGCCCTGCTCACCGTCATAGTGCTGGCTTTCTCAGGTTCCTGTCTTTCTGTCTTTTTTACTGAGCTCTTGTAAAAGTATGTTGTGTCTTTCATTATAGTATTTTATATTATATTTCTATTGTATTATGTTGTAGGGGGGCGCGGTGGCAGTGGGTTGGACCGGGTCCTGCTCTCCAGTGGGTCTGGGGTTCGAGTCCCACTTGGGGTGCCTTGCGACGGACTGGCGTCCCGTCCTGGGTGTGTCCCCTCCCCCTTCGGCCTTACGCCCTGTGTTACCGGGTAGGCTCCGGTTCCCCATGGCCCCGTATGGGACAAGCGGTTCTGTATTTATACAGTATTTATATATTTGTATATAGCATATATTCTATCACTCTATTTCATAGAGATTGTGGAAAATATGCATTCTCAAGATCAGGAAAGTCCCACAAACTGTCCTGTGAAGTTTCTGGGTTCACATTCAGTAATTTTGGTATTAACTGGTTGGTACAGGCTCCTGGGAAGGGACTAGAGTGGGTGGCATATTACAGTGATAGTGTTAATGTGCACTACACCCAGTGGCATAGCATAACATTGGTTATTAAAGCCCATTATATGGAAATTTCAGATAAAGAGATTTGGTAAATAAAGAGATTCTTTTACTTTATAATATTGCAGCGTTCCCCCACATAGCTACTAGAAACCTGCTCAGGAGTGAGAGTAAAAGGACCCTGCTCTTTATTTACAGGGTAGATGTCTTCCCCCCACCACGCCCCACGGTTAAGGGGCCACCCCTGAGAACTCCCCAGAATTTGCCTCATGACACCCCACGCATAAACAGAACAACACCCAATCAGAACAACACACACACAACTATGTACAGATATGAACACCAACAACAACTATTTACACAAAGCTATTACAACTCCACTCAGCGCCATTACATTGCCCCCCCTTCAGCAGTCGTCCGTCTCAGTGACTGTCAACCCTACCAACAAAAAGTCCTGAAGGCATGGAGGCAACCTGCGCCCTCTCCTGCATCAGTGCAGTGGCAGTGAGTCTGATGGACTTGGCGGACTTATGACAGAGGGTTCTGGTCCGGGCTCCTTGGGACAGTAAGGGGCGAGCCTATCATGGTGTAGAACCACCGGGCAATGTCCGGGTCCCATCCGCACCCTGTAAACGACATTGGACAGCCGGTCAAGGATGATGCAGGGACTCACCCAGCTGTATGTGAGCTTGAGGCAGAGCCTGCGTTTCCCCCGAGAGCTTCAGACCGACACTCCATCCCCTGGGGCCGGGGGACGCCCTCGACACTGTGTGTCGTATGTGCGCTTCTGCCACCACCCCAGTTCCATCAGATGCTGCCTTGCAAAAGTGTGCACGGACTCCAAGCGCTGCCACAGCTGCTGCAGGTACTCCAGACCAGATGTCCACCCACCTCAGGCTCTGGTGGGCTGCTGAAAGCTAAGTCCACTGGCATATTCAGCTCCTGCCCAAACATGAGTAGGGCGGGAGTACAGCCAGTGGACTCCTGGATGGCGGAGCGACATGCCCCACAGGACCAGGGGTAGGTGTGTGTCCCAGTTGTGCTAGTGCTGAGAGGTTAGCACGGAAAGCTGTGTGGTGAGCGTGCGGTTGAAACACTCCACCAGACCATCACTCTGCAGGTGAAGAGGTGTGGTACACATCTTCCGCATCCCCAGCCGGTCGCACACCTCTTTCATGACCTGCAACTCGAAGTTCCTTCCCTGCTTGCGAAGCAGCTCCTCTGGTGCCCCGAAATGACAGAACATCTCCATCAACCGCTCCGCTGTAGTAGCGGCCCTCTGGTCCGGTACCGCGTACACCTCGGGCCACTTGGTAAAGTAATCAATCGCCATGAGCATGTAGCGGAAGGGTCCCAGCACGTCCATCCCGACACGCTCCATCGGGGCACCCGACTGAAGCTGTTGCACGGTGGCATGCAAGTGGTAGCTGGGGCCCTTGCGTGCTATGCAGGTGTTGCAGCAGTGCGTGAACAATTCCACGTCCTGCCGGCACCCTGCCCAGTGGAACTGCTGGTGTAGCCAATGCAACATCTTTGCCATACCGAAGTGTCTGACGCTGGTGGGTCTGTGCACTCGCCACAACACATTCTCCCTTAGGGAGCGGGAGTAGAGGAGCTGCCACAGGACTTGGCTGTGCACTGGTCCTTCCCCCTATCGGCTACAACAATCCTCCTCTTAAGGCGAGGCTGTCCCTCTGTGAACAGTATCACTCGATGGTGAATCCGTGGGGGGTCACAGCAGTTCAGGGCAGGCATTGCCCTGACTGTAGTAAGCCCCGGACTTCCGCCAGCGCTGGGTCGGCTTCCTGGGCCTGGCGGAACAGTCCCGTGTCGTCAGCAGACCCCCTATCGTTCGTGGTTGCCCATCGCTTCTCCAACCGGTTGTAGTACCCGCACACGTCTGTGCTGCAGGGGCACCAAGAAAGTGCGTTGGCATTGGCCTGCCGGTGTCCTGGCCATTGTTGGACCTCAAAGTCATACCCCTGCAGCAGTTCCAGCCACCGTGCTCTGTCCCTTTGGCTCCTTGAAATTTAGGAGCCACGTGAGCGAAGCATGGTCGGTCTGCAGCAAGAACCTGGCCCGGCAGAGGTAGGGGTGGAAATGTTTAATCCCTGCCACTACAGCCAGAAGCTTCCGCTGGATGACGCAGTAATTCTTCTCCGGGCGACTCAGCCAGCAGCTTTAGAATGTGACCACTTTCTCACCCCGTCTCTCACCTGCGACAACACAGCTCCAATGCCCCGATCACTGGCATTCGTGTCCACGATGAAGGTCACCCCCGGGACTAGGAGGACCAGGACAGGGGCAGACACCAGAGCCTCCCTCAGGCAATGAAAAGCAGCTGCGCACTTGAAGATCCACTCAAATGGGGTGAGGCAGTGCAGCGGTGAGGCGGTGCAGCGGTGCCACAATGTTGGTGAAGCCGCGCACAAAATGGCGGTAGAACAATGCCAGCCCCAGGAAGCTCTGCAATTCTGTTCACGTCTTGTGGGGTGGGCCAGTCTTGCACCTGCCGCACTTTGTTGGGGTCAGTGGACACTCCATCTGCATCTACGACGTGGCCCAGGATCTTCACCTGCCGCTGGAGGAGATTGCACTTTGCAGGGTGCATCTTCAACCCACCCACGCAGATGGCAGCAAGCACTTCTTTTAAATTTGCCAGTGCAGACTCACAAGAGGAGATGTGCACCAGCAGGTCATCTAGATAAATGATCCACTGGCTCCTGAATACCTTCAACAGGACCCGCTCCATCAGCTGTTTGAAGGTGGCGGCCGCGTTACAGAGGCCTAAAGGCATGACTGTAAAGTGCCAGAGGCCCTGTCCCAGGGTGAACGCCATCTTCCCATGGGTTCCCGGCACCAACGCAACCTGCCAGTAGCCGCTCTGCAGGTCTAGGGAGCTGAACCACTGAGACCTCGCGATGCAGTCCGGCACATCGTCAATACATGGCAGGGGGCAGGAGTCCTGTTTGGTCACAGCGTTCAGGTAGCAACAGTCCATGCCAAACCGGCAGGTGCCATCCTTTTTCTGCACCAGGATGCCAGTGCAGACCAGGGGCTAGCGGAGGACTCACTGATGCCCGCTGCAACCATCTACTTCACTTTATCCTCCGCAATGTCTTTTTGCAAGCGCCATGCAATGTGGTCGTAAGTGGATGGGGGCCGCGTTGTCCATCTCAATGTGGTACTGCACCGTCCTCATCCCTGGCCACAAAAATGTTCACGAAAGCTCCCAGCAGTTCTCTTAACCGCTCTTGCTAGCCCTCATCTACCTCCACCCTGCTGCGCTGCCACAGTGCCAAAACTGCTTCGCAAGTTGCTGCCAAGGGCTGCGGGGGTGTGGTGCTCCCACTGCGTTGTTCACGCCCCGCCTTGTTGTGCGCCCGGGTCCCTCTCTGCACCGCCATTCCATGCACAGGCCTGGTCTCCTCCACTTGTGCACTGGGGAGGAGGACCTGTGCCTTGAGGGTCTTCCTCTGCTGCCACGTGGGGTGGGTGAGGCTGACAGTCTCCCCTGCAAGGCTGCAGTGATTGCCTGCCCAGGTCCACTACCACCCCCGTCTTGGCCCCACAATGCACAGACCCTGGATCTCTGCGCCTTCTTCCCCACATCACCACAGTCTCACCCGTGATCGTGCGCAGGTTTGCTGACAGCTCGGATTATCCTTCGGGGGATGCTGTGTGGTTCCGGGCAGCAACCCAGAGTGAACAATGGAGATCGTGGATCCCATGTCCAGGAGGGTTTTGCAGATGGCAGGGCAGATGGAGGCAGCGGAGCATCCACAGATGACGCACTCGGAAGGACAGTACGCCCTGAGGGGGAGCACAGTCACTGGATGATACCCCCCTCATGGCACCACCCGTCTGGCATTTCGCTGAGGTGAGGTGAGGCAAGGGCTGGCTCCTTGCAGTGACGCGCCTGGTGACCTTGTTTCCGACAACACCAGCAGGTGATAAGTGGCTGTTGTCGAGGGGGCGGCACCTCAACTTGGTGCGAATCTTCTCCCTCCAGCTCATTATCACTGACATCCTCCAAGGCGAGGCAAGAATGTGGGGGCTCTCTAGTGTCTCTCAGGATAACTTTCGTGTGCTCCGCCTCATGCTGAGTCGCTTCCAGGTTGGCTGGGGTGGCGAGCCTGACGTATTGCTGCAGACAATCCAGGATGAGCACCCCAACGAATGCCTGTAGTGCCAAATCTTGCTGGATGGCTGTGGGGGATTCTGGATACGTTCACTGCACCAGGAGTTTTATGTCCACAGCCAGCTCTCCCAGAGCTTGCAATGTTGAGGTATTTACAATTATTTACCTACTTACATAGCTGGGTAATTTTACTGGAGCAATTTTAGGGTAAGTACCTTGCTCAAGGGTACTGCAGCTGGCAGTGGGAACCGAAAAGTGACCTTTGAGTCCGAAGGCTTGTGGCCTTCGTCGGTGTCATCAGGGGATGGAGGAACCCTACCTTTGTTTGATGGTGCTGTGGAGAAGAAAGGACCAGTGGTGGTTGCTGAGGTAACAGAGCGGTTATTTCAGGACAGTGTGGCTGAACCACCATGGTACCAGTTGCCCCTCGATCGGAGTAGTTTTCTTCTGAAGATTTCAGCAACCTCTGGGGAGGATGACTGGACATTGTCTGCAGCAAGGATGGCAGCTTGAGAGATGCAGACCCTGAAGAACACCATTCACTTCCACTGGAGAAACCAGGACAATACTGATGGATTTCCCATGCGGATTCCTTTTGTTCGGGATATTGTTCTCTGACTCTTGGGACTTCTAGTGGAGAAACTGTCTGCCTCCAGCAGAAATGAGCTGTTGTCCTTCTTGTCACACTGGAATCGATGGACACTATCGAAAGGTAATGGAGACCTGTAGGGTGAATGCTTTACATAGTAAGCTGCTCAGCTATACTCCAGCTTCCTTCACCTTAGGCAAGACAAAAGGCTACCTATTTTATTCAATTTAATTCAATTTATCTTTATAGAGCACTCTTCTCACGCAGTTACACAGCGCTTTAGCACAGGCATAAAGCGAGAAAAACAGATACAAACAAAGAAGACAGTCGACTAATGGGTACCATAATGAAAAACTTATTGTAGAGCTATAAGTATACCTACTGGCCACCGGGGAAAGGAACAAAAACTCCCAACTGAAGGTTGAGGGAGAAAAAAAAACCTCTGGGGGTCCACAGGCCAGTGGTTTCCCACCCCTCCTGGGCATTCTACACACACACACACACACACACACACACACACACACACACACACACACACACACACACACACACTGTCTGAACCACTTGTCCCATACAGGGTCGCGGGGAGCCAGAGCCTAACCCAGCAACACAGGGCATAAGGCTGGAGGGGGAGGAGACATACCCAGGACGGGACACCGGTTGTAATGATGACATATTATTGTGGAGGCCGAGGGGTTGTCGCCCCCCCCGGTCTCCTCTCTCTCTCGCTCGCACTCTGGCTGTTATACTCGTCCGTGTACACATTTGTGCCCCGCACCTTTTTGAGTTTAATGTTGTTTATTTTATCATGAAGACAGCTGTGTGAAGGTATAAGATATTAAACGAAGAGCTTCCATTCTTCCATGTCCGTCTGGGTTTATACACCTTTTTTTCAGAATACTCGTGAGGATCTAGGCTAACTCTTTGACCAGATTGTTACAAATGGCACCTGAACTGTGAATGAACACCCTCAGAAGGAAAGGTCTGTACAATGGACAGTGAGTATATTTGGAATATGTTTTTGGTGGATGACAATTACAAAGCATGCAAACTGTCTTTGGAATTCGACTTTTTAATTCTTTGCCTCGCACACGTTGGCTAGCAGACTGCTGAGGAAGCCACTTTTACGATATTTCATTCACTCGTGCACGGTTGTGTGGCTGCCGGATCATTTGTTCACACATCGCTTTGCTGTAATTCCAGACCTGTCTTGCCCCATTCTTTTGGGTACAGATTTCATGATCCAGGCAGATGTTCATATTCATCTGGCCACAGGTAGCGTTAAATTGGGAGACAATGCAAACTACGCACCAGACCTAGGCCTGTTGGAGGGGCGTTTGGGGACTTGGAAGCTCATGTAGCTTGCCTGACATTTAAGGATGCCAAAGTTGATTTTATCCTGTTGTTGGATCAGGCAGCTTTACCTCCAGCAGACAAGGAAAGGCTGGCAAGCCTGTTACGAAACTTTGAATATCTTTTCAGTGGGAAGCTGGGGAAGACCTCATTAGTTACATATACAATCGACACAGGAACTGCGAAACCAGTGTGCCTTCCTCCCTATCGTGCCTCACCCGCTAAAAGGAAGATTATTGAAGAGCAGATTTCTAAAATGTTGGAGGATGATATTATTGAGTCGGCTTCAGGTCCCTGGACATCCCCAATCGTGATAGTTGGAAAGCCTGGCACAGAGACAAGATTTTGTGTAGATTTTAGGAAAGTGAACAAATGTACAGTGAGGGACTCCTGTCCGCTGCCAAGAGTAGATGACTCTTTGGATTTTTTGGCACAGGGTAAATTCATTTCAACTCTAGACCTTGCACGAGGTAATTGGCAGGTCTCATTGGCTGCAGATTCGAGACCAAAGACAGCTTTTATCTCTCACAAAGGGCTCTATCAATTTAAAGTAATGCCTTTTGGATTGTCAAATGCGCCTGTGACATTTCAAAGGCTAATGAACACTGTCTTGGCAGGGCTCACACACAACTGCTGTATGGTATACCTAGATGATATTGTTGTTGCTTCACCAACCTTTGACCAACACCTGACAGACCTCGCTAGTGTATTGGGGCATTTGGCAAAGGCTGGCCTTTTGATGAAGCTGGCTAAATGTCATTTTTGTACGTCAAACCTTTGTTACTTGGGTTGCCTGGTAACCCCAGAAGGCATTGGTCCTGATGAGAGTAAGGTGGCCACAATCAAACAGTTTCTCACACCGAAGACAGTTAAAAACATGCAACAGTTTCTTGGGATGACAAGTTACTATAGGTTCATTTCAGGGTATGCTCGTATTGCTGAGCCCATGTTCGCTCTTTTGAGGGAGGATGCCCATTCTACATGGTCCACTGAGTGCCAGCCATCTTTTGATCACTTGAAGCAGCAGTTGACTAGGGCACCAGTACTTGTTTTACCTAATTTTGGAAAGTCTTATACAGTTCATACAGATGCTTGTGATGTTGGCCTCGGGGCCACATTGACCCAGACTGCGGAAGATGGCTTGGAAAGGGCTGTCGCATTTGTGAGCCGCACACTTCACAAGTCAGAGCGCCTATATTCCACTTCAGAGAAAGAGTGCCTCGGGGTGATTTGGGCTCTCAAACACTTTCGTCCATATATTGAGGGCTCCCATGTAACAGTTGTTACAGATCACAACAGCTTGAGGTGGCTGATGTCAAGGCCCTCCCCCTCAGGGCAATTGGCTAGATGGTGCCTACGACTGCAGGACTTTGACTTTCAAGTTGTCCACAGACCAGGCTCTGCAAATTTAGTTCCAGATGGCCTTTCACCGAACCCTGCCAGTGATCCCTTCGAGCCTGTAGACCTGTTGCCATCATACGCCACTATTGGCTCTTTGAACCTCAGACGTCAACCACTGTTAATATTAGAGGACAAGCAACAGCTTAAGTCGCTCCAGCAGGGCGACCAGGTAATCGCATCACTGTTCACGGAACTGGAGAGCGGATCCTGTGTGGACTGAACAGATTTTTGCATTCAGGACGGTTTGGTTTACTTCATGGACAAGGGGGCTTCCTGCCGGCTACATCCTCTTAAGGCCCTACGTTTCTATGTGCCTGGAATCCTGCGAGGTACTTTACTGAGATACTTTCATGACCACCCAATGGGGGGCCACCTGGGCATTACCAAAACCCTTGGGCACTTACAGAGGCGAGTCTACTGGCCAGGTATGAGGGGTGATGTCAAGAGGTATGTCCAGTCCTGCGTGACCTGCCAGTTGTCCAAGCCAGCTGCTCAGAAGCCTGGAGGCTCTCTGAAACCAGTAGTCGCTACATATCCATGGGAGTTTGCTGGTGTTGATTTCATGGGTCCCCTCCCCAGATCTGGCCGTGGGAATGAATACATTTTAGTTTTCATCGACTATTACACCAAGTGGGTTGAAATCTGTCCAGTTCGAGAGGCTACAGCAGCGACTGCGGCCCGCAAGTTTGCCTCTGAGGTGTTTGCGAGACATGGCACTCCTGCGCCCCTGGTCTCTGACAGGGGTGTTCAGTTTGTGAGTGACTTCTCTGAGGTGGTTGTTGCTGCCATGGGCTCAGACCACAGGCTGACTACAGCCTACCACCCCCAGTCTAACCAGACGGAACGAGTGAACCGTACTATTAAGACTGCAATCCGTGCTTATGTGGGGTGAAAACACAGAGACTGGGACCTCAACTTGCCACTGATCTCCTTTGCGTTGAGAACAGCTCCACACCAGAGTACGGAAGATACCCCAGCTTTTCTTTTGTATGGCAGAGACCTGAATACACCCCTTGATTTGTGGTTGTTACCAAGTCCTCAATACATGGCTGATTCTGTAGCGGACTACAAGGTGGAGCTCACTTCAGCCCTGAGGGAGGCATATGATCATGTGAGGGAGTCCCTAGCGGCGAGCCAGTCCACACAGAAAAAACATTATGATAAGAATCGGCGTGCCAACTCGTTCCATGTCGGTGACTGAAAGCCCATCCTCGGTCAGATGCCTCGGCAGGTTTCTCGGCCAAGCTTGCCCCAGTCTGTAAAGGCCCATACACGATTACCAAAATTTTGTCTGAGCTGAATTACAAGCTGTTCAGGGTGGTGGATGGAGCTGATGGTGATGTTCACCATGTTTCTAACTTACTTCCATTTTTTACTTGGGACGACAAGGAGGATCTGGAGTGTATGCCCCAACAGTTGGCTGAGACCAATTTGCAGGAGCAAGAGGTCTATGTCCCTGATGAGCAGGAAGTATATGACTTTGATATCTTGTTTAAGGAGCCAGACGTCCATAACCAGTTGGCGGCTGCTCCGACCATGGAGACACAGACTCCCTCGGTCAATAGTCCTGTGGTCACGTCCCCTGTAAACTTTTTCTCACCCCACACTGACACTCACCTCCAGCACCCACAACCTGTGCACATTCAGACACATCCGTATTCTCTTCGCAATGGGTATGCTGGTGATTCTCGCCTCACATACACACAGCCCCTTCATACGGAAATACACTCATACTCGCAACACCCTACTCATTCCACACAACCTGCCCACACAGCACACCTATACTTCCTCCATCCTAGGCGCACACCAAGGGTTACCAGTAGATGGGATGTTAACAGGTGGACAAACCCTTATTTTGCTTCACAATTTGAGTATTGAAATGTTTCATTATGTTATTTTTGTCATTCTGGGGTCTTATGTTTTGTTTGCGAAAGAAAATGTGTTTTCTTTGGCTGGTTTAGAGACTAGCATGTATTGAAATGTCTGAAAGGGTTATGGCTGCAATGTGCACTACTTGTTCTTGAGATACTGTTCAGACCTGTGTGTTTCAAGCCTTTATTGTAATATCTTCTGTTTCAGTTTCTGCTTCAACAGTGTGAAGTTAGTGGGGGAAGAAAAAAAATGGATGCTGTTCTGGCTGTGAAATTTTGGGCTATGGTTATAAGCTGTGCAACTGTCTTTAATTTCTTTTATGTGCCACTGCTTGTCGCTGTTATACAGTAATGTGATACAGTGAAGGGGTAAATGTTTTATTTTCATTGTGGTCTGAGGACAGCCCTTGTTATATGTGGGGGGGATATGTAATGATGACATATTATTGTGGAGACTGAGGGGTTGTCGCCCCCCCCAGCCCCCTCTCTCTCTCGCGCGCGCGCCAGCTGTTATACTTGTTCGTGTACACATTTGTGCCCCGCACGTTTTGGAGTTTAATGTTTATTTTATCGTGAAGAGAGCTGTGTGAAGTATAAGTCACCCATAGTTGCCTACAAGATATTAAACAAAGCTTCCATTCTTCTGTGTCTGTCTGGATTTATACAACTTTTTTTCCCCAGAATACTTGTGAGGATCTAGGCTAACTCCTTGGCCAGATCATTACATAGTCCATCACAAGGCACCCCAAGCAGGACTTGAACCCCAGACCCACGAAAGAGCAGGACAAGGTCCAACCCACTGTGCCACTACACCCCCCGCGTGCGCATTCTAGAAAGTAACAATTGTAAGCCAGTGTGTAACAAGTAATAATGATATTGTTGGTAAATGGCATCTTGGATCAGTCTCCCCCTTGCCATTTGTGCTTCAGCCAAGAACACACCAGCAGAAACAGGAGACCGGCCACCAGGAGAGGACCATCTTTTACGCTGCTGCCCACAGTGCAAGCCACCCTATGCAAGAGTGGTGCTAGCTGGGTCAGTGTCAACAGGATGGAGGAACCCTGCCTTTGTTTGATGGCCCTGTGGAGCAGAAAGGACCAGCAGTGGTTGCTGAGGTAACAGAGCAGTTGTTTGAGTCAGTAAAAGATGGCCTGGATGTGAGGGGTCTAGAATGATTTTGCTAGCCCTTTTACTGACTCTGGACAAGTGCAGTTCTTGGAGAGCTGGGGGGGATGTGCCGATGATTCTTCCAGCAGTCCGAACTATCTGCTGTAGTCTTCTGATGTCTGACTTCGTAGCTGAGCCGAACCAGACAGTTATAGAGGTGCAGAGGACAAACTCAATGACTGCGGAGTAGAATTCCATCAGTAGCTCCTGTGGCAGGTTGAACTTCCTCAGCTGGCGAAGGAAGTACAACCTCTGCTGGGCCTTCTTCACAATGGAGTCTATGTGGGGCTCCCACTTCAGGTCCTGTGAGATGGTGCTGCCCAGGAACCTGAATGACTCCACTGTTGCCACAGTGCTGTTCATGATGGTGAGTGGGGAGAATGCTGAGGTGTTTCTCCTAAAGTCCACGATCATCTCCACTGTTTTGAGCGTGTTCAGCTCCAGGTTGTTACGACTGCACCAGACAGCCAGCTCTTGGACCTCCTGTCTGTAAGCAGACTCGTCACCATTCCGGATGAGGCCAATGAGTGTGGTGTCGTCTGTAAACTTCAGGAGTTTGACAGAGGGGTCTTTAGCGGTGCAGTCGTTGGTGTACAGGGAGAAGAGCAGTGGGGAGAGCACACATCCCTGGGGGGCACCAGTACTGATCATAAGAGTATTGGATGAGAATTTTCCCAGCCTCACTATCTGCTGCCTGTCTGTCAGGAAGTTGGTGATCCACCGACAGATGGATGTGGGCACAGAGAGTTGGGTTAATTTGGACAGGAGAAGGTGTGGGATGATGGTGTTGAAGGCTGAGCTGAAGTCCACGAACAGGATTCTCGCATAAGTCTCTGGTTTGTCCAGATGTTGCAGGATGTAGTGCAGTCCCATGTTGACTGCATCATCCACAGACTTGTTTGCTCAGTAAGCAAACTGCTGGGGGTCGAGCAAGGGTCCAGTGATGTCCTTCAGGTAGTCCAACACCAGTTTTTCAAGTGACTTCATGACCACAGATGTTAAGGCGACAGGTCTGTAGTTATTAAGTCCTGTGATTTTGGGTTTCTTTGGGATGGGGATGATGGTGGAGCGTTTGAAGCAGGAAGGAACTTCGCACATCTCCAGTGATCTGTTGAAGATCTTTGTGAAGAGAGGGGCCAGCTGGTCAGCACAGGTTTTTAGGCAGGCCGGTGAGACACTGTCTGGGCCTGGTGCTTTCCTTGTCTTCTGTTTGACGAAGACCCGACGCACCTCCTCTTCACAGATCAAAGGTTCAGGAGGGGGGAAGGTGGGGGTTACGGGAGGTGTTATTTGATTCGTGGAGAGAGGGTCTGAATGGGTGTGGGATGTAAGACAGGGTTTATCAAACCTGCAATAAAACTCATTCAAATCGTCAGCCAGTTGTTGAGTTGACGTGGTGCTGGGGGATGGTGTCTTGTAATGTGTGATGTCTTTCAGGCCTTTCCACACTGATGCAGGATCGTTGGCTGAAAACTGTTTCTTCAGCTTTTCAGAGTATTTTCTCTTAGCCACTTTGATCTCCTTTGCCAGTGTGTTTTTGGCCTGTTTATACAAGACTCCGTCCCTGTTCTTGTAGGCATCTTCTTTGGCCTGACGAAGCTGTCTGTGTTTTGCAGTGAACCACGGTTTGTCATTGTTGTATGTTAAACGAGTCCTGGTAGGGATGCACATATCCTCACAGAAACTGATATATGATGTTACAGAGTCTGTTAGCTCATCCCGATTGGTAGCAGCAGCCTCAAAAACACTCCAATAGGTGCACTCGAAGCAGGCTTGTAAGTCCTGCTCTGCTTCCCCAGTCCATCTTTTAACAGTCCTTATTACAGGTTTAGCTGATTTCAGGTTCTGCCTGTAGGTTGGTATAAGATGAACCAGGCAGTGATCAGAGAGCCCCAAAGCTGCCCGTGGAACAGAGTGATATGCATCCTTTACTGTGGTGTAGCAGTGGTCCAGTATATTACTGTCTCTGGTGTATGTAATATGCTGACATGTAATATGCTGTCTGTATTTTGATAGTTCACAGGAGAGATTTGCTTTATTCAAGTCCCCGAGAATGATTATAACAGAGTCCGGGTGTTGTTGCTCTGTGTCTGTGATCTGGTCGCCCAGGTGTTGCAGCGCTGTGTTCACGCACGCTTGCGGTGGAATGTAAACACTTACGAGGATGAACGAGGAAAACTCCCGCGGCGAGTAGAAAGGCTTGCAGTTGATGAAGAGCGCTTCCAGGTCGGGACAGTACATCTTCTTCAACGCTGTTACATTTGTACACCACCTTTCGTTGATGTAGAAGTATGTCCCACTGCCACATGATTTCCCCGCTGATTCCGCGTCGCGATCCGCTCTGAACAGCTGGAAGCCCGGCAGATGTAGCGCACTGTCCGGGATGGCTTCATTCAGCCAGGTTTCCGTGAAACACAGAGCAGCAGAGTTTAAAAAGTCCTTGTTTCTTTGGGACAGGAGGAAAAGTTCGTCCATTTTGTTGGGTAAGGAGCGGAGGTTCGCCAGATGGATACTAGGCAGCGCTGTTCTAAAGCCGCGCTTTCGGAGCTTGACTAGTGCGCTGGCTCGGTTTCCACACTTGCGCGTCTTGGAGTGCTTGAGCAGCGCCGCTACACCTCCGACTACAACGTCCAGCAAAATGTCAGAATAGTCGAAAACCGGTAAAATGTTGGGTGGTGTGTATTGCTGAACTTTTAGCAGTTCTTCCCTGGTAAAACTGATTGTCGGAGTATACTCCGAACTAAAGACAGGGCAAACTAACAAAAACAGTAAAACAACTGTGGAGCTCCACACCGAGGCGGCCGTGGATGGCTAGAGCCAACCTTTCCTATGACATCAGAAAAGCAAAGGTCCAGTGCCAACAGAAAATCAACTACTTCATGGATAACAGGGACACAAGGCGCTTATGATGAGATATTCACGCTACCACAGGTTACAATCCACCACCACAGACCTGTGAGAATGATGCCTCCCTCCCAGATGTGCTCAACAACTTCTTCTCATTTTGAAAGAACAAGCAACATGCAGGCGTGCAAGTTCCCTCCACTCTTGAATGACCAGGTACTGTATGTGACAGCAACCAGTGTAAGGAAGACCCTATCCAAAATCAACTCTCGAAAAGCTGCTGGTCCTGACAAGATACCTGGATGGGCAATTAGACACTGTGCTGAGCAGCTGGCAGATGTCCTCACAGACATCTGTAACGTCTCACTAGTACAAGCACTTGTCCCTACATGCTTCAAGACCACAATCATCATACTGGGGCCAAAGCAGTCTTGTGTGTCCTGCCTGAATGACGACTGCCCTGTTGCATTGATGCCCATCATCATGAAGTGCTTTGAAAGGTTAGTCATGCAGCATATCAAGTATAACTTCACCGTCACACTCAACCCACTTCAGTTTGCATACTTGTAGAAATCGCTCCAACATGTCATGGTCGGGTCTTGAAGGCAGCGGCGGACCCAAGTGCAGAGCGGTAATCGTGTTGTCTTCAGGGAAATCCAAGAGAGGAGGTCAGAGAACGGGCAAAGGGTCTTCGAGGTGCGAACGTCGTAACAGGGAAGATCCAAAAGGCGAGGTCAGTACACAGGCAAGAGGTCGATGATCAGAAAGAGGCAGGAGATCGGGGAAACAAGGGACGGGTTCGGGGAAGGCGTTCGGGAACAGGAAATGGCTAGAGAAGGCCGCTAATGAGGAGGCGGATCAAGGTTCCGCATCAGCTGCTGGTCTGACGCAGCCTTTTATGCTGTAGTCTGCGTTGCGTCCCAGGTGTTCCGTGTCGGCCCGGAGGTGTGGGCGTGGCACAACAAGACGCAATAACATCAACCCTCCACCCAGCCCTGTCACACCTGGAGGAAAAAGACTCTTATATGAGAATACTATTCATTGATTTCAGCTCAGCGTTTAACATGATTGGCCCAGAGCACCTAATAAAAAGCTGAGCCACCTGGGCTTCAAAACCTCTCTGTGCAACTGAGTGCTCAACTTACTGACTGGAAGTCCACAGTCAGTCAAAATCGGCAGACACATCACCAGAACCATCATACTGAACACAGATGCCCTGCAGGGTTGTGTGCTCAGCCCGCTTCTGTTCTGTTGCAACACATGCCTCCAACCGCATCATCAAATTTGCTGAAATTGATTAAATTTCTTTGATGAAGCAGCATACAGAGAGGAAGTGAACAAACTGGCTTCCTGGTGCAAAATCAGTAACCTTTCCCTAAATATAGGAAAAATAAGAGATCACTGTCGAATTCAGAAAGGCTTATGCTGCTCAACCCCCCACCTACCATCAAGGGCACTACTGTGAAGACAGTGAACAGCTCAAAGTTCTTAGGAGCGTGCATTGTTGAAGATCTCACCTGGTCCTCATATACATCAGCCCTCATCAAAAGAGCCCAGCAGTGCTTCCACTTCCTCCAGTAACTGAATAAGGCAAGTCTCCCTCCACTCGTCCTCACTGCCTTCTAAAGAGGAACCATAGAGAGTGTATTTATCCACTGCATCACTGCCTGGTATGGGAACTGCAAGGTCTCTAATCACACAGATAGTGAACATTGCAGGAAGCATCATCGACGCCCCTCTCCCCTCCATACAGGGCATATACCACATACAGTGCACCCAAAGCCCTCACCATCACATCTGACCCCACCCACCCCCCTCACAGGCTCTTTGTTATCCTGCCATCTGGAAGGAGATACCAAAATATGTGGACCTCCTCCTCCAGATGTGCAACAGCTTCTTCCCTCAGGCTATAAGAATCCTCAACAGTACGAATCCCCAGGATCATCCATATACCCATCTCCTGACATAGTTGATTTCCCACACATGTAAAAGAAAGTCTGCACTAGTTACCTGAACAAAACACATGTCACTTTGTACAGGACACATGTCATTTTAAGCAAATAACTATGTACTTATAATAGTTATTTAATCGTTTAACAGTTATTTTATTTAATAGTCTCCTGTGTCTAATGTCTGTTGTATTTATCTTTCTTTTTTTTTTTTTAACTAACAGCACTATATGTTCTATGTGGGACGGAGGTCCAAAGAGAAACAAAATTTCATTCTCCTGTATGCATAACTCATATATAGACAGAATGATAATAAAGTTGACTTTGACTGAAAAATTGTTTTTAAGCTCTCATGTTTTTCACTGTCTGTGTTTGAGATACAAAAAAAAGATTTCCAAAAAAATACCCTTTTCAGTTTAATTTGGGGTATTTGCCAAGTAACATTGACGAGTTAGATGGTGACTGCCTCCCAGTTATTTTGGTCAGATGAGAAGATTTTACACCTGCGTCCTACTGGGAGAGTAAAACGAGAAGGACGCTTTCTAGTGGGGGGAGGGGGGGGGGGGGGGTGGTGTAACAGTGTTTACAGCTGGCCTTCTTTTCAGTTTCAGACATGAATATAAAGAATTGCACATGTTCATTGAATTAATTTCTCCAGAACGTGTAATTTAACAGGGGTTTGCGAAGAGTATGTATTTTATTATATATTACTTTAAAGTATAGTCTAACTTTTTAAGTATAAAGTATTTTTACCTTGTATAACAACATTTAAAATGTTCATAGAAACTTTCCTGTGAATAAATCAAGGGACTATTTTATTAAGCTAATTATGCAGATGACAAAGTTCAATGCAGCCCGCATCTGGCGGACAAAAGATATTTATTTGGAGTGTGTTCTGTCTGCTGCGTTGTACTGGACAGGCAGGTTTTGATAATGCATGGTTGGAAGTGGTTGGAAGGATGGAAGCATCAGACATTTCTGCACGTACAGTGCTGAAAGGTTGGAAGCATGAGACATTTCTGCACACATTGCTGTCTGCCTGTCAGACATCTCTGCATGGATGTCTGATCACCACCTTCAGCTCAACCTCTCCAAAACAGAGATTCTTCATCTCCCAGCTGGCCTGTCTTCTTGTCACGATCTATCAATCAAACTGGACAACTCATTCATTTTGCCTACCTCCTCAGCAAAGAGTCTGGGAGTGATGATTGACTCAAATCTATCTTTCTCTCAGCACATCGAAGCCACAACCCAGACCTGCAGATACACCCTGCATAATATCCGGAGGATCGTTTCTTACCTCACAACTGATTCTACCCAACTATTTGTCCAGGCCATGGTAACATCCCATCTGGACTACTGCAACTCTCCCTTGTGTGGCCTTCCCGCTACACAGCCGCTACTCCTGTATTGTATTGTAAGTAAATGTTTGTTTGTGTACCTTGAAAAAAAAAAAAAAAATGTAGGAAGGGGATCAGGAATTATCTATTTTGAGTTTCATGCACCTACTAGTGTGATGAACATTGGAATACTGGTGGTGCATATTGGAAAGAAACAAACTTTACTTATGAATCACATGTCTGCAACTATGTCTCCCTTTCTCCTAATGTAATGCACAAATTGTATTTCTGTCATGCCCACGTCCTCACAACATGCAGACGCACCTGTGGCAGATCAAGGAGACGGAGCATAAAAGGACAGCACCAGACTGCCCACCTCGCGGAACCTCGTCAAGCAAACCGCACATCCACGCCTCTCTCCTCTCTCCTCTCCCCTCTCCCCTCTCTCCCTGTGTCCTCCTCTCTATGATTTCCCGGTGTCCTGAACTTTGGCTTTGTATTCTGTACTATGGCTTTGGATTATCCCTCCTGCTTCTATGTTAGCTCCTCGGTGACCCCTGCTTGTTATTTGATGTTTCTTTTAGCCTGCCCCTTATCGGATTTACCTGCAAAATAAACGGTGCACCCGAACTTGGGTCTGTTGCCTCCTTGCAAACATGACAAATTCTCTGAGATGTACGTTGCTTTGGAGGAAAGTGTCTGCTAAATGAATGGATGTAAATGTAAATCTTACACAATATTTTTAAAAATTATATGGTCTTTTCTCAGAAGATTGCCAGTTCGAGTCTCACCTATTGCTGAAGTATCCTTAAGCAAGGTATTTGCCCTAAAATTACCCAGCTAGATAAAGGGTCAATTGTAAGTCATGTTGGAGAAATGCGTCAGTGAAAAGAATAAATATAATAAAAACGCTGATGATACAAAAAAAAAAAAAAAAAAAAAAAACTCTTAAACATACATATTCTCTGTATCCAATCTTTAAATGGCAGTACACAAACGGAAATGGTGTTCCGGTGTTCCTGGTGAATAAAAAAAACAGCAAGCATTGCAACATGTTTATCACAACTTAACAGGAAACTGGGGGAAATATGTTTTGATTTTGAGACATTTGATTTTAAAATTATTTTTAATTTTAATGTAGCTGGAATATATATTTGTAATACAACTCCCCTCGGTAGCACAGGTCGTTACAATATAAAGTCTTACAGTATATTTATTATAACTGTCCTTTCCAGTAAATAAATTAAGCTTTTGCTCTTTGTGAAAATAATAAACAGCATTGAAAGTGGCCAGAAGCTGACAAATGAATCTGAATTATTTCTTTCATATAAGGTCAGGGGTGGCATGGTGGCGCAGTGGGTTGGACCGGGTCCTGCTCTCTGGTGGGTCTGGGGCTCAAGTCCCGCTTGGGGTGCCTTGCGACGGACTGGTATCCCGTCCTGGGTGTGTCCCCTCCCTCTCCAGCCCTACCCCCTGTGTTGCCAGTTTAGGCTCTGGCTCCCCATGACTCTGAATGGGACAAGCGATTCAGACAGTGTGTGTGTGTGTGTGTGTGTGTGTGTGTGTGTGTGTGTGTGTGTGTGTGTGTGTGTGTGTGTGTGTGTGAGTGAGGTTAGGGGTGGCATGGTAGTGCCGAGGGCTTGGCCAGGTCCTGCTCTCTGGTGGGTCTGGGATTTGAGTCCTGCTTGGGTGCCTTGCGATGGACTGGCGTCCTGTCCTGGGTGTCTTCCCTCCCCCTCCGACCCTACGCCCTGCTTTGCTGGGTTAGGCTCCAGCTCGAGTGTGTGTGATATAAGGTTAAGATTGTGTAATTCTTAAGCATCTGAATAAGCACTAAAATTACATAAATACTGACAAGCAACACAGGTCTCCCAAAACTTGTACAAGATATTGAGTAATACCAGCACTATAAAACTATCTTCATTCATCAACAAATCAGACAAGTCAGGAAAATATTCAAACTGGAATGATACAGTACTTAAAGCATGGCATTTAGAAAGGAAACCTGAAACCTTTCTCATAGACTACCTGTTTTCTTCTGTAAGTGGTTCACAGCTGCTAACAATCAGACAAGCTTTCCAGTACTTTACTTGCAGAATTTACCTGAAAATCCTGTAGCAGATGACACTTGATGTCATTATGTCTTTCTGGCAGATGGCTTCCATCAAGACACTAACCAAGCAAAATGCAATGTTGCATTTTATGAAACTCCATGACAAGCACCAAACTGCAATGAAAAACAAAGGAAGACAGTGTGACCTAGGAGGAAAAAGAGTAGGCTTTGTGTTAGAACTGGACAATCTGCTTGATTCAAGAGCCCAAGATGTAGTCTTAGAAATGAAGCTTAACAGACTACTAAGCAAAGAGAAAAAAGATGAGGATATAAAGTTCTACACTGAGCAAAATACTGACACAAGTGGTCATATGTCTGGACATGACAAGATTTTTGAGACAAGAGCTTTTAGACAATTGGGAGATTGCTATAGAGACATGAACATGATAAGCTGTATTTCACAAAATGGAAAACCACAAATGAACAGTCCACAAATAAAAAGTGGGAGTAATAATCAAAGGCACAAAAGGGTTTAAAAAAAAAAAAACAAAAAAAAAAAAAACCTGAATTTTTAACTCACACAGATTTTCAGAACCGCTTGCCCCATACAGGGTCGTGGGGAACCGGAGCCTACCCGGCAACACAGGGCGTAAGGCCGGAGGGGGAGGGGACACACCCGGGAGGGACGCCACTCCGTCGCAAGGTACCCCAAGCGGGACTCGAACCCCAGACCCACCGGAGAGCAGGACCCGGTCCAAGCCACTGCGCCACTGCACCCCCTTGAATTTTTAACTCAAAAACAATATTTCATCCCATCAATCTTTTTTTTTTTTTGCCACTTAGTCCTTCTAGCACCGCGGTGGCAATAGGGAGAGCAGAGAAGCCCAGTCCTTTGCAACTTTCAGGCCAACACGAGGGACCTCTCCAGAACCTCTTTGAGGTCGACCAAAAGTCATTTTCCATGGCCTCTCCAAAGAAAACAATATTTTATTCCACAAATAGAAATGCCATGCATAAAAACTGAACAACACAAAGACATGGTATGTGGCAGTAGGATATTACGTTTTGGACCATTTTAGGCAATAATTATGGTATTGGATGGTTTTAAAACTTGTTATGCAATCTGGACTATGTGATGGTTGCCCGCAGGAAAAAGTCAACGGACTTAGGTGTAGAGCTCGAGTTCCTGGTTTTTATTGGTACTGAGGGATTAGGCAAAAGAATAGTCAAGGGACAAGCGAAGGTCAGGCGATTGGCAAACATCTTACACGGGGATAAACAGTACTCGTTGTCAGAAGAACAGGTAAAAGGTCAGGAAATCTAGGAAGCACAATACACAGGAAACAATCGATGGGAGGCAGTGGTTGCTCTTCTCAGAGGTTCCCCATGGAAGAATTGCCGGGGCTGCCTTTTATCTGTTGTCCCCTCAAGTGGCAGCAGGTGTCACAGATGGGTTGGCCACTGGGGGTACGACACTATGATTGTTTTTTCCCTTTTTTCTATATATGAATGAAAACTGGTCTACTGCAAAAGTTGACCTGCCCTTTGCTATTTACATGCAATTGATGCATGAATAAGTGACACTGCTAGGCCTAATTTATAACAGGATAGATTATTACATGTACAGAGCGGCTGCAGTAGGCCTACCACACCTTTTCGCAACAAAGACCCTTGAGGCAAAATTGCCCCTTTGCATACCCACACTTGAGAAATATGTTCTGTGTCACAAAATATAACTGTAGAAATGTATTAAAGTGCTATTGGATCACAAATACCCTGGACCCATCATACATGTCCCAAAGCAGTACGCATACCCCAGGTTGGGAACCAAAGACACAGAGTAGATAAGTGGATGAAGCATAATCTCTTTAGAAAAAGATATGTATCAGACTATTGCAAAATTTGTTAAAGGTAGCAGATCAAAAAATGTATGTCTACTAGTAGGAGAAATACTCTACCTGTAGCAGTCAGGGCTGACTTGATTGTGATCAGTCTTTGAATGGTGATCCTGAAGGTCGAGATGAACGCTTCTGCACATTCTGACACCTTAATGCACTGTTCATTTCTCTTTATGTAAACATTATAGTCATAAGAATATTTGTTCGGCGCAAAACCTGAGATTCTGCCCTTGGATGACATCTACTTAGGTTCTTGAAACACAAATGTCAATAAGTATGAGTCTTGTTCATCTTTTGTCTTCACTTCGTTCAGGTACTTCACTAACACTGCCCTTTCTTCATCTGAGGTCATAGAAAAATATGTGCACTTGCAATCTTCACCAACAGAATGTTCTGAAAGCTTACAAATTTTGTGTAATTCACCTTGTCTTCCTTTAAATTTCTGCTTCTTTGGTTTGTCAGTGAGCTCTGGTGTACTCTCAGTTCCATCAGTTTGTAAAAGTTGTAGCCCTGTAGTGCTACTAGGTTGCGTGTTTAATTTTGAAGGTTTAAATAAAGCTTCATTAATTGGAGTCCTAGTTTGGTTGAAGCCCTACCACCATTTGTTGGGACAGGTGCAACCTACACGTTGTGCTAGTTTTGCACGCACTGTGAGTTGATTGGGGGGTTCAGTTTGTTGCCGAACCAATGAGAGAACAGGGGGGATGGAACGAATGGGAAAAGTTTCGAGACTTTTCTAGAAGGGTCGAGAGAGAGGAGAGCGTGCGGAGGAGAGTGTGAGACGGAGGTGTTCGAAAGAGCGCTCCAGAGTGTCAGGAGGCGATATTTTTCTGGTTGCTGGACGAGTAACCAGGGAGAAAATATCGCTTCTCCGCAGCTGGATTGTGTTGGCGAGTTTAGTTTCTGCGGTGTCCTCGTCGTGGTCCGACGAGACGTCCAGTTAAACCGGCAAGTTTCAGGGTCAGCCCGGTCTCGTCGAACTGCTACGCCGGTGTGACGGAGGAGGACTGAGGAGAACCCGATAGCGCTTCATGCTACTGGTAACGCGCGAAGTTCCTCGGGCATCGCTGGAGTTTTCATCCGCCCCGAACGCGAGTGAACGGGGATAAGGTAAACTGCGAGTTTTTTTCCTCTTTTGCTCGCAGGAGTGAAGCGACCCATAATTCGGGTCTCAACGCACACGAGCTGCGTCCAGGCCTGCAACGAGGGGTTTTTACGTGTGTTAAATACTCCGGAGTATGAAGAAGTGTGTAGCACCAAGGTTATTCATGCTTGTTGGAAGATATTGAGTGTATGTGTGTTTTCTGTTCGGTTGTTTTATTTATGTTTGCATTCGTTTTGAGGGGATTTCTAATTTGGGGTTAATAACTTTGAATATTTCTATGGGGCTTTGGAGAGTTTATTAAATTTGTTGTTGAAATACCTGAGTTTGGGTTTTCTATTGGAATACTGAATAGAACCCAGGGCACCACCCTCATAATTAGGCGAAATGGAGGGTGGCGCTACATAAAACGGAGGCACCGCTGGGATAAATTAATTTAGGATGAACAAGTACTGGAAGCTAAATTGACTAGTTTATTTGTGTAGTACACATATAATTTTTTCAGTGTGAGGTTAAGGGAATAAAAGTATGTTAGATTCCATAACTGTTTATTGGTGATAATTGGTACAGGCTTCTTAGTTTTTGTAGTTTGAATGTTAAATCTAGTTAAGTACCAGACAAGGCACAGTGACCACAACTGAAACATGGCTGAGCTCCTTAATTGGTGTAGGGGAGAGGCCATTAACCCTGAGTATGCTCTGTTAGTGAAGGATATTCCTGAAGATGCAGAGATTACTCTCACTGAAGAGACTTTGCAATCCATCAAGGCTCTGGGACGAGTTGGAGTGCGAGGACGAAGGTATGATCCCCAGACTCAACATCTGATGGCTCTGTGTGAATGCCGTGAGCGAGTAAATGTCAAGGCAGTTCCCTTGGACGTGTTGCCACAGGGCAGTGACCAGCCATGGAGAATCTTAGGAGTCTCAGATGAGGTTGCTGGAAGTCAACAATCTTCTGAGTCTGGAGAGAACACAAAGGTGCCCCTCCAAGCCTGTTCTCCTGAAGCAATCATCCGTGCTGTTGGGGACTTGATGGAGAGGCAAGGCAGGCTGTCTGTGGATAACAATGTGTATAGGAGGCTACGCACTTTCTCAGGAGTTGTCCCGACCCCACTGGGTGAGGAACAGCTTGAAAACTGGCTAGAGCAAGCACGTCTCATGGTGGATAACTGAGAGAGGCCAGACAGAGAAAAGAGGCTAAAGATTATAGAGAGTTTGAAGGGTCCAGCAGCGGAGATTGCTCGGGCAGTTCGATTTAGCAACCCTGATGCATCTTCGGAAGAGTATACTGAGGCTATTCAACATACTTTTGGGTCTGCTGAGACTGGCGAGGAACTCTACTTTGCATTCAGGCTTCTGTGTCAGAATCCAGGGGAGAGGCTCTCTGAGTTTCTTCGAAGAATTGAGAGAACTCCGAGCGGAGTCATACAGAAAGGAAGTCTTGCAGCAAAGGATGCAAACGCCGCTCGCCTAGATCAGCTCATCAAGGGAGCTGTAGGAGCCGACATGATGCTTTTGAATCTTAGATTGAGAGAGCGACGAGACAACCCACCTGATTTCTTACAACTGTTGAGTGAGATTCGCACTGAAGAGGGATATGAAGCATCTCGACAGAAACTGAAGTCCACAGTGAAGCCTGTCCGGGCCAAAACTGTAGTGGCACATGCGGACAGTGGAATGCAAGAGCTCCAAGCTGAAGTGAAAGCTCTGAAGCTTCAGTTAGCTGAATGTTCTGCTCTGCTCCCTGCTCATCCTGTGGTGGTCCAGAAGTCCAGCATGGTAACAGCTGACTCCACTGAACATCCAGAGGATAATAGGGATGTGAAAGCCCTGAAAAAAGAGGTGAGAGAACTCTGAAAGCAAGTCAAGATTATGTCAGTTAAGCCTGCTACGGCAGTCATCGAGAAGTCAGATCCCAGACCACAGTCCTCAGCTATACCACAGCGAGGCTCACTTCCATGTCGTAGACCGGGTGGGTTTTTCTGCTATCGCTGTGGTGAAGACAGGCATACAGCCGCAAAATGCGACAGACCAGAAAACCCACAGAAAGTGATCCAAAAGTTCATTCGTGCACAACGCACAGTGAGAGTCACTAAACAGGGATCAAGTGTTTCAGCTGAGGGAAGCCCCTCAGATGTTCACGTGAGTAGAGGTTTCGCCAGTACCCAAGCTGGTTCATTACCTAAAGGATTGGTGGGACCACCCTCCACTGTTCAGGTCAAGGTGGAAGGGAAGATCTGTACAGCCCTGTTGGACAGCGGGTCCCAGGTGACAATTATTTTTGACAGCTGGTATAATGAGCATTTGAGACATGTACCATTGTGTCCGGTAAGTGGATTAGCTATCTGGGGTCTGAGTGATTCTGATGATAGTTATCCTTATCGAGGGTATGTGCAGGTGGAGTTGGCATTTCTGCAGAAAGGGATGACTGATGGGAATCCCGTTACTGTTCTTGCTTTGGTTTGCCCCGACCCACGCTGCTCTGATAACGTTCCTGTTTTGCTGGGCACTAATGTGAAAAGGGTACGCCCTTTCGTTTTTGGTACCCAAGAAGATACGAGTGCTGATCCATCGTTGAGTGTGCGCACTCTTACGTCTCAAGTAATGACACCAGCCCAGGTGGGGCGTGTTCCCCCCGACGCTGGAGACAAAGTGGCCGATGTCAGATGGATGGGTCCTGACCCTTTGATTGTTCCTGCTGCTGGTGAGCGCGTTGCAGTCTGTAAGATTGCAGAAACCCAGCCTATGGGGAAAAGCATTGTGATTACAGAGCGTGCTCCCACTACTGCTGTATCTTCTGGTGTTCTGGTACAGCCCACTGTGATACTCTCATCAGCTATTGATAAAGAGAACTTCCTGGTTATGTTGCGCAATGAGTCATGTAAAGATGCTTCCATTCCAGCTGGCACAGTCATCGCACATTGACATGTTGCCGACACAGTGACTGTTGCAAGGAGTAATGATGCCAAGGAGCCCACAAGGATTGATCCAGCCTTGTTTGACTTTGGGGAATCACCCATTCCTGAAGAGTGGAAGAGGAGGCTATCACACAAGTTAGCTGAGCGAGCCAATGTGTTCTCAATGAGTGAGTGGGATGTTGGTCTGGCAAAGGGGGTTGAACATAGGATCAGACTTACTGATAATAAGCCATTTCGGGAGAGATCTCGGCGTTTGGCACCCGCTGATCTGGATGACTTGCGGCGTCATCTACAGGGACTGTTAGCAGCAGGTATCATAAATGAATCCAGAAGTCCTTATGCATCCCCCATAGTTATTGCCCGAAAGAAATCCGGTCAGTTGCGCATGTGTATGGATTATAGGACACTGAACCGTCACACTATCCCTGATCAGTATGCTGTGCCCTGCATTGACGATGCACTTGATTGTCTCAATGGAAGCAAGTGGTTCTCTGTATTGGATTTGCGTAGTGGATATTACCAAATTCCCATGGCAGAGGACGATAAAGAGAAGACCGCTTTCATCTGCCCACTGGGTTTCTACCAGTTTGAGAGAATGCCGCAAGGAGTCACAGGGGCTCCGGTGACATTTCAGAGACTCATGGAGAAGGCAGTGGGGGACATGCATCTATTGGAAGTAGTCGTGTATTCAGATGATCTAATCGTTTTTGGAAAGACGTTAGAGCAACATGAAGAACGCCTTTTCAAGGTTCTAGACCGATTGGAAGAGGCCGGTTTAAAATTATCCATAGATAAATGCCAGTTCTGCCGCACACAGGTGACATATGTGGGACACATTGTGTCAGAGCATGGCATTGCGACGGATCCTGTTAAGGTTGAAGCGGTAGCTCAGTGGAAACAGCCAACTGATCTTCCATCCCTTCAGTCCTTTCTGGGGTTCTGTGGCTATTACCGTCGTTTTATAAAGAACTTTTCCATCATAGTTCGACCTCTCACTGAGCTGACCAAAGGCTATCCTCCATGCCAGAAGGGCCGGAAAGCTGCTGGCACTAACAAGAAAGACTATTACAAAGTGAGTGAGCCATTTGGTGATCGATGGAATGAGTCATGTACAAATGCTTTCAGGCAAATCATTCATTGCCTTACCAATGCACCCATTCTTGTCTTCGCTGACCCGACCAGGCCCTATATATTGCATATTGATGCCAGTTTCCATGGACTGGGAGCAGTCTTAAACCAAGAGTACCCAGAAGGTCTGAGGCACGTCGCATTTGCGAGTCGAAAGCTCAGCCCTTCGGAGAACTACCCTGTCCATCAGCTCGAGTTCCTAGCACTGAAGTGGGCTGTGGTAGACAAATTTCATGATTATTTGTATGGAGTGAGTTTTACAGTGAGAACTGATAACAATCCTCTCACGTATGTTCTCACTTCTGCAAAGTTGAACGCAACGGGTCATCGCTGGCTTGCTGCGCTCTCTACATATAATTTTACCGTTCAGTACCGACCAGGTTGCCATAACATTGATGCTGACACATTGTCACGAAATGTGTTCTCCAAGGAGATTGGGGAGTGGCAAGAGTTCTCTTCTGAGAACATCAAGGCTCTTTGCAAACAGATTCGCTGTGGTAAAGAGCATGTAAGGTCACTAACATGTGCCGAGTTCATGGGAGTTTCGCCTGAAGCCATCCCGGACTGTTATGCTTTTCCAACACGTCTCGATGTCGGGCGTTTGGAACTGGTAAGCAGCACCGAGCTGGGAAAGGCTCAAGACTCTGACCCAGTTATATCCCCAATAAAGGAGTCTGTCAGGAATGGGCACGTATCTCCTTATGTGTGGGGTGAAGAGTGGCAAGTGTCATTGTTGCGGAGAGAGAGTCCAAAGCTGCGAATGAGTGGTAGCCTGCTTTATAGAGTAGTGCAAAGGCCATCTGGTACTCAGGTACAGCAGCTTGTTGCCCAGACTGTATGTTCCAATGGTTCTCCAGTCTCTTCATGATGACTGTGGCCATTCAGGATCGGAGAAGTCGGCAGAGCTCATCAAGGACCGGTTTTACTGGCCAAAGATGAGTGTGGATATTGAGGAGTATGTCCGGAATTGTGGCAGGTGCATTGCACGCAAGACTCTTCCTCAGAGGACAGCTCCACTGAACAAAATTACAAGTAAAGGGCCGCTTGATTTGGTGTGCATTGATTTCTTCTCACTCGAACAAGGTTCAAAGGGATTTGGGAATGTGCTTGTTGTGACTGACCATTTCACTCGTTACGCTCAAGCCTTTCCAACAAAAGACCAGAAAGCTTCAACTGTTGCTAGAGTACTGTTTGAGAAGTACTTTGTGCACTATGGACTCCCTGCTCGCATTCACTCTGATCAGGGGCGTGACTTTGAGTCGAAGCTGATCCGTGATCTTCTAGGGATGTTGGGCATCCGCAAGTCCCGCACGACACCCTACCACCCTCAGGGAGATCCCCAACCAGAGAGATTCAACAGGACTTTGTTGTCCATGTTGGGAACATTGGACCCTATGCAGAAACAGAATTGGAGTCAGAAGATCAGTCAACTCGTACATGCCTATAACTGCACGAAGAATGAGGCGACTGGTTACTCTTCTTATCTGTTGATGTTTGGCAGGGAAGCTCGTCTGCCTATAGATCTGTGTTTCGGGGTGCCGCTGGCGGGTGATGACGAAGTGCAATATCAGCGATATGTCACAAAGTTGAGAGCAGGTTTAAACAGAGCTTATCAGTTGGCCAAAGAAGCTGCTGAAAAGAATCATGAGCGGAACAAGAGAACGCATGACAAATTAGTCAAGGACCAGGTTCTGGAAAAGGGAGACCGTGTGCTACTGAGGAATTTCGGTGTCACAGGAAAGCACAAGTTACGGAATAGGTGGAGGTCCTTACCATATATTGTGGTGGGGAAAATGGAAGATCTGCCAGTGTACCAGATCAAACCTGAAAGTGGCTCTGGAACAATCAGGACAGTCCACCGTAATCATCTACTTCCCATTGGGTGCTTAGTGCGACTGCCAGGGAGCGTAGATGAATTGGATCCTCCGCAGAGACGAGTAACAAGGCTGCAGAGTCTCTCAGACGAAACAGTTGAGTTACAATCAGAGGAGCGATTCCAGGACGAGGACAGCTGTATCATCATCCTCAGACTCAGATTCCGAGGTGGTTACTCAGCCCTTCACGTTCGATGGACGGAACTGGGAGAATGTATTGCCATTAGCCGGAATACCTGGGGTGAGCCAGGCCCACTGTGGAAATGAAAGTCACAGTTCTTTATTAGCAGGGGCTGGAGATGAAGTTGAATTGGAAGAGGTTGAAGCTGCCAGTTCAGCAAATGCCCTCGAGATCGAGGAGTCCCCTGCTTCAGGTTCAGCGGTGGAAACCGATCTAGAAGGGGGAGCAGGTGACCAGGATGGTTGTGAGGCGTTGCAGGATGACGTGTTAGCTGAACGACCAAGAAGGGAGAGAAGACCAGTGGTACGGTTTACCTACGATGAGTTTGGAAAATCTTCAGATCGACCACTGGATATTCTGAGCAGAGGAGTACTTGTTGGCTGTGGAGCTTACGGAGATAACCGACGCTGTTCCAGTCACACTGTGTGGTGTCACCCTATGGCACTGTGTTCTTGTTGTGGTCTATTTAAGTAATTTTTTATGAAGCCGCTATATGAGTTGATGAGGGCATCAACTTATTAGAAGGGGGAGAATGTAGCCCTGTAGCGCTACTAGGTTGCGTGTTTAATTTTGAAGGTTTAAATAAAGCTTCATTAATTGGAGTCCTAGTTTGGTTGAAGCCCTACCACCATTTGTTGGGACAGGTGCAACCTACACGTTGTGCTAGTTTTGCACGCACTGTGAGTTGATTGGGGGGTTCAGTTTGTTGCCGAACCAATGAGAGAACAGGGGGGATGGAACAAATGGGAAAAGTTTCGAGACTTTTCTAGAAGGGTCGAGAGAGAGGAGAGCGTGAGATGGAGGTGTTCGAAAGAGCGTTCCAGAGTGTCAGGAGGCGATATTTTTCTGGTTGCTGGACGAGTAACCAGGGAGAAAATATCGCTTCTCCGCAGCTGGATTGTGTTGGCGAGTTTAGTTTCTGCGGTGTCCTCGTCGTGGTCCGACGAGACGTCCAGTTAAACCGGCAAGTTTCAGGGTCAGCCCGGTCTCGTCGAACTGCTACGCCGGTGTGACAGAGGAGGACTGAGGAGAACCCGATAGCGCTTCGTGCTACTGGTAACGTGCGAAGTTCCTCGGGCATCGCTGGAGTTTTCATCCGCCCCGAACGCGAGTGAACGGGGATAAGGTAAACTGCGAGTTTTTTTCCCCTTTTGCTCGCAGGAGTGAAGCGACCCATAATTCGGGTCTCAACGCACACGAGCTGCGTCCAGGCCTGCAACGAGGGGTTTTTACGTGTGTTAAATACTCCGGAGTATGAAGAAGTGTGTAGCACCAAGGTTATTCATGCTTGTTGGAAGATATTGAGTGTATGTGTGTTTTCTGTTCGGTTGTTTTATTTATGTTTGCATTCGTTTTGAGGGGATTTCTAATTTGGGGTTAATAACTTTGAATATTTCTATGGGGCTTTGGAGAGTTTATTAAATTTGTTGTTGAAATACCTGAGTTTGGGTTTTCTATTGGAATACTGAATAGAACCCAGGGCACCACCCTCATAATTAGGCGAAATGGAGGGTGGCGCTAAAGTGAAAACACAATAGCAATAAACAATTGATCAGTTGATGTCACGTGACATTGATCAGTTGGCACAACTGGGACCTTGATCGCTTTTTGCTAGGGTGAATTGGACTACAATTCTTCATTCAAACGAGGCTGTTTCTTCTTCACTTCACCATGCACATATATGACCGTTTTTCATTAGGAGAGCATTTTAGGAAGTATGTGGAACTATGATCATTCTTCGTATAAACTCTTCAAATAGAATTACCTCTTGTGAGAGATACTATTTACTCTCTTCAGCAGTAATGAAATTGTGACTGATTGATTAAAGCATGATGTGGCATATATGTTCCACTGAGAAGCCACAAAGCTTCAGAAGAAGAAAATCAGTGTTCAAGGAAGACACTGAGAATACCACTCTTGTTGAGCTCATTGCTCCAGAATCACCTTTCTTATTTGAGGCCTTGAACATTAGCACTGGCTAGCCATTCGAACCTGTGGATGCATGGCCACTTCATGAGGAGTTTAAGATTGCTGAAAATTATGTAAAGTCTCTCAGAGTAGTAAATGACATTGCAGAACGTGGGGTAAAAATTATTAGTGACTTTGCAAATTTGATTACATGAATATCTGTTACAAGCTGTTGAGTACAACAGACAACAATCTGAGAGTTTCAGGAAAGGTTGTCTCAATGACTGAAAAGTTAATGTTTCTTGTAGTTAAGCTTGATATATTTTCCAGGATGTTTTGAGTTATTAATTTTGAAAGGACATTTTAGATTGTAACATAGCTTAAAAAGATACCCAGTTTGCTGATATTATGCATAATAATGTTTTCTGGTTGAAAATAGGCATTTCTCCATTTTCCAATAGGCCTACTTCATTTTTCTACATAGAAAAATAAGACTTCTATACAAATAAGACTTGTAATATCCAAAGTTAAATTATAAAGCTTTCATTTTCTACATTGTGTTGGTTTATGTTGCTTTGTTCAGAAGTTATAGTAATGTTTGTTGCTTGCCTATCATAAAATAAGTGTTTTTAACTGTCTTCTGTGATGAAAACTTCAGGCTCCATGAAGCAATGCTTCCCAAGATCTGAGACCAAACTGATTGTCATATTTGCCTTTTCCAGGTCCAAAAGCATGGGAAAATGTACAGTAACACATGAAATAAGATAAAGTTGAATTTTGAATATGTCTAACTTACATACAATAATACACAGGGAAAGATATTCAACCCCTCGTGCCAAAAACCAAGGGGGCTAGACAAACCAACCATGCCACAATATACCATCCCTCCCAAAACCAACCAATTCCCTTCACAAAAAATATCATGGGCAAACACCATCCTCCTTGCCGGGAGCCACCGTGTGCACTTCGTTGGGGTTGTCAAGTGGGCACCTTCCTTCATTGATGTTTCATTGAATTGAGCCCACTACACCTCCAGAAGGCTCAACAGCGAGATCTGGCGTCCCAGACCCACCCCCCTCCATGCCCACAGTGCCATCCCAGCGACTCCACCCACCAAAAAAAACCAACCAATACACCATACCAGCATATGGAGGTGACAACAAAACTCAAACCATTGATGTTCACCTAGGTGAGTACTCCCCACTCAAGTGTGCTTCCCCCAAGCACCCTGGTGCCTTCTCATCCACAACCACTGACTAGATCTTTCTGCTACCTCTGACAAGCCTTTAATGGCTGCTCTTAACGACTGACCCCTAAAACCAAACTCCAACAGCAGCGACGTGGTTGATTTTGCAACAAACCCTCTAGTACCGATCTCCACTGGTCTAATAACGCACTGCCAGCCTCGCTCCCTCACCTCACCAGCCAACTCAGTGTACTTCAATTTCTTCCTCTCAAAGGCATCTTCCAATGAGTCTTCGAAAGGTATAGTTAATTCAATGAAGTACACTATCCGTGCGCCCTCGGAGTACAGCACAATATCGGGTCTCAACGCCGTGATCGCAATGCACTGCGGCATCTGCAGTTGTTTTCCCACGTCCGCCAACAACTTCCAGTCACGCACTTCACCCCATTTAAAACTCGTATCACCACGACCACGCGCGTGACTTATAACACTCTCCCCCTCCCGCACGAAAGAAATAAGCTTATTTCTTCCATACTGCGGGAGTGAATTAACTTCAACCCGCTTGTTCTCCAACAAGCATGCCAAGGATCTTAACACTTCATTATGCCTCCAAGTATATCTTCCCTGAGATAAACTAACCTTACATGCAGATAGAATGTGCCTCAAAGAGGCTACACCACCGCACAAGCTGCAAGTCGGCTCTGTACCTACCCAGCGATTAAGATTCTGCGGAGTAGGGAGAACATCGTAGGTGGCTCCGATGAGAAACTTAATACGACCGGCGTCCATCGCCCACAGATCACGCCAGCTGATCTTCCGCTTCTCCACATGCTCCCAAGCCAAACATCGCCCTTGCACACCATGTGACGTCGCAGTTACCCGCCTTGCCTCCTCTTCCTGTTCGCGAATAAAACCAATCACCATCTTCCTCCTCTCCGGTAACTTAGCTTTACTCCACAGCTTTATTCGATCGCCGGCACCGAGCCCCGCCCTACCTACCTGCACCTGACCAACCACATCTCTGTGCTCAAGCGCTGTCTGCGCTTGCGCAACAGCTTCCCGTGGATCCCACTTACGTCCTTTTTTTAAACTTACAGGAACCGATCTCACCACTGGGTCTCTTGAGTTTGACAGTGTTAATTCCAAACCAACCTTGGCACACTTAAATTCTTCCACGAGGCTAGTCAGTGGTAGTTCCAAAACCCCATTTCCATACAGAGCCACACTGCTCAAACAATGAGGAACCCCCAACCATCTCCTAATAGTTTTGCTCATAACCCTTTCCAGCCTTTCAACCTCTGACATACAGACCTCGTATATAGTTAGCGGCCATCTAATACGAGGCAATAAACCAAACTGAAGGCACCAAACCTTCAGCTTCCCTGGCAAAAAGGATTTATCAATCCTATTAATTGCCAGTACAACATCCTCCCTTAATCTTTTGACCTGCTCCTTATCGCTAAATGAGGAATCATACCAGCGACCCAAGCTCTTAATTGGCCTTTCAGCCACTGACGGAATCTTTTCCCCATCAATCTGGAAATTCTCCCGTGATAACTTTCCTTTAACTACCGACAAACTCCTACACTTACTAGGTTTAATTTTCAATCCGGCCAGTTTTAGATTTCCATTCAACTTCGTTAATAAACGACGAGTACATGGGACAGTAGTAGTAAGCAGAGTCATATCATCCATATACGCTCTGATTGGTGGAAGGTGAGGACCATCCTTCAGCCTCATACCCCCAACCACCCATCTCGACGCCCTTATTAACACCTCCATAGCCATGGTAAAAGCCAAAGGCGAGATTGTGCATCCGGCCATTATACCAATTCCCAGCCGCTGCCAAGATGTGGTGTATTGCTTGGTACAGAAATAAAACTTAATGTCTTCAAAATACACCTTAACCAGTCTCGTAATACACTCTGGAACTTTAAAGAAATCAAATGCCCTCCACAACAAAACATGCGGCACTGAGCCAAAGGCATTTGCCAAGTCCAAGAAGATCACATGGAGGTCTTTACCATCCATCTTGGCCTCCTTTATCTGATGCCAAATCATACTGCAATGCTCTAAACAACCTGAAAAACCCGAAATTCCTGCCTTCTGCACAGAGGTGTCAATTAAATTGTTGACCAACAAATATGCAGATAACCTCTGTGCCACAACAGTGAAAAATATTTTCCCTTCAACGTTAAGAAGGCATATTGGCCTGAACTGCCCTATATCCACCGCATCTTTCTCTTTGGGTATAAACACTCCTCCTGCTCGCCGCCATTCCTTTGGAATAATACCTTTTTTCCATACGACCACCATCTGCTTCCACAAAAACTTTAAGACGTCTGGGGCACCTTTGTACACCCGGTAAGGAACCCCATTGGGTCCTGGAGCAGATGCTGCCCTTGCACGCCGTACCACCTCTTGTACTTCTTTCAATCTTGGAGGACACACATCCATTTGTACCACAATCTCCCCTAGTGGAGGAATGTCTGCAGGTACCTCAAAAACCCTCTCACTTTCACCATCGGTGTGCATTCCCCGCAGATAGCTCTCCAACTCCCTTCTTGGAACATCTAAACACCCAGACTTCTCTTGCTCAAGCAAGGACTTCACAAATTTAAATGGGTCCTTAAAGAATGCCACCCTAGCCTGTTCCTTCTTCTTTCTCCTCAATCTAAGCTTTTCCGCTCTCCTCAACACTACCAATCTACGTTTCAATTCTTCCTGCAAGATATTAATACCACTTCTACCTTCCTCATCTGCTCGTTTCCAAAGCTTTTTTAGATGTCTTCTTTCCTTTACCAACCTCTCAATTTCCATCTGCCTTCTTGACTTTAACCTACTCTGCTCACCTTTATGCTTCTTCTCAAACACCCCAAATCTCTTCTCCCCATAGTCATATATAATCTCACCCAACTGGTTTAACTTGGACTCAGCCGTACCCTTCAAACCATTTAAAATCCCTCTCAAATCATTGTTAACAGAGGTCCACTCCTTACAGTCAGTGGCACCTGGCCATCTCACCTTAAGTTTTCTACCCCTTTCCTTCCCTGCCCGTCTTGATATCATCTGCCCCGCATCCTCCCCATGATCGATGCTGCCTTGTGCATCCATGTTTGGCCTTGCCTCCTCTAAGACAGAGGTATTGATGTCCTGTGGTCTTTGGTGTGCAACCTGCCCCTGGACTTCACCCGACTTATTTGAACCGCTCCGTAGGTCGTAGCGATCAACGCAGGGCCCCTGCCCTCGTCCCCCCAAACACTTCTTTTTGCCTTGATGAATTCTTAGGCCTCTTACCGAAGTCACCTTCCTCCAACCACAAATGCACACCTGCAGCGCCAATCCACCCCTGCTTGGCGTGGTTGTGCTCGTGCTTTCCCCCCTACTCATAGTCAAATTCACGCCATAGTCAAGAACCGTTATATCCACCAATGAGTCATCTTTCACCCCTGCTCTCGCTGACTCTTGGGGTATTGATAATATTTGTGTGTCTATAGCTTGAACAGGGTGCATCTCCCACTACACAAGAGCATACGATGCTGCTGACACAGGTTGCTAGCCCATGTCAGCCCCTAATGGGGTCTATTCCCTCCTGCCAGCAGTCTCTCCTTGCAGTCACACGGTCTTTCCCGTGCCGCCAGCTGCCCTGTTCGCAGCAGTCACTAGTCACCTAGAACCAACATACAATAATACACAGGGAAAGATATTCAACCCCTCGTGCCAAAAACCAAGGGGGCTAGACAAACCAACCATGCCACAATATACCATCCCTCCCAAAACCAACCAATTCCCTTCACAAAAAATATCATGGGCAAACACCATCCTCCTTGCCGGGAGCCACCGTGTGCACTTCGTTGGGGTTGTCAAGTGGGCACCTTCTAACTCACCACCTAACTGAACATGTTTATGGAGACAAATAGGAATTTGGGTTTGCAACCAATATATTTTTTAATTTTGAGTAATTTAAAATGACTTGCTATGTTAATATTGTTTGAATTTATTTAAAGTAATAACACTGAGGAGAGTGCAGTGGTGCAGCGAGCTTGGCCGGGTCCTGCTCTCTGGTGGGTCTGGGGTTTGAGTCCTGCTTGGGGTGCTTTGCGACGGACTGGCGTCCTGTCCTGGATGTATCCCCTCCCCTCTAGCCTTGCGCACTGTGTTGCCGGGTTAGGCTCTGGTTCACCATGACCCCACTCAGGACAAATGGTTTCAGCCAGTCTGTGTGTGTGTGTGTGTGTGTGTGTGTGTGTGTGTGTGTGTGTGTAATAAAACTGTTAAACTGCGATGGACTTGCGTTCTCCACCTTGTGTCTTATGTGCTGTGCTGGTCAGCACCCGAGCAAGCAAATAGCTAAATAAATAAATGATTCAATGCTTGTTAATCAATTTTTTGTTTGATCTGATTCCATTTACTAACCACACTAACACTGTAGTGAACTTGTTATGTGAGTGACAATGTGTTTTGACATGAGATATTGTTGCTGGTCATCTGGTCACTGCCATGCAATTAATGTGCAACAGGAGTAATTATTGTCATTTTTAAGTTTGTTTACTTTTAATTAATTTTTAATTTTTTTTTGTTATTTTTCATTTTACTTAAAGCAAACTCGGACTACTCACTTTTACTCTACTTGGCAGACCACTACTCTCAGTATATTACTAAATTCCATGTCTGAATACTGTAACTGTCAACAACATTATTGTACTTCAGTTCTATGGATTAAGTAATACATGTTCAGTGTTTTCGGTCAAGTTTTTCGCTTTATTACCATGGCGAAAAACACACTACAGTTTGTATATTGAGTGCAGTGAGCATTGCACAAAAATACAATTTTCCACCCATATATAGATAAGCGTGGCATATCAAATTTGCATGTTCAATGAATTCTTGTTCAAAAAATGTTTTAATAGTTGGAAGAGTCTATATATGGTTTTCAGATTTGCTCTATGCAAAACTATAATGATGTCACGTTGCACACCAAGCATATTTAAATCTCCAGCCACATCAAATAAACAGAGATACATAAGCAGCTGGACTGTTGCGTCAGTAAAATTATAGCCCACCATGGCTTGGAGAGTCATTGCAGTTTGTGTGTATCTTGTTTCTGCATTTGTAACAGGTACTGTTTGACTTATTTCATATAATTCTGTTTGCAAATTAAAATATTGGTCTGTCTATTTTCACATAACTTGCTTAATCACTCTAATGTGTAGAACTTAAATGACTACATACTGTTCAATTAATTTTTGCACATAACTACTACCCTGTTTATCATTTTTTAGGTACTGAGGGCAGCATTACTTTGACTCAGACTGCAGCAGAGATGATGTTACCAGGAAATTCTCTCCAGTTGAAATGCGATGTCAGCGGGTTTGATGTGAACAGTTACTGGATGGGCTGGATCAGACAGGCCACTGGGAAAGGACTGGAATGGCTTGTGTGGTATTACAACACTGCCAGTGGCAACCAGCAGTATTCTTCAAAAATAAAGGGACGATTTACTGCTTCCAAGCGCAGTGGCAGTTTCTATTTAAAGATGAACAACCTGCAAGTGGAGGACACTGCAGTTTACTACTGTGCTAGAGATACACAGTGAAGCATGGAAAGGCAGATGTAGCATAATAAACCAGCCTGAACAACCCAGCTGTCTTGGAGAGAGGATGGGGATGATAGAGTAAATCTCTGGGGATCATGACATTGTTCTTTGGGGAGACTTTGTAATAGCACAGTGGATATGTAACAATTTTATATGAAATTGTGCACTTTTTGCTACAAGCACCAGATTTTTCACAATGATGCCTTTTATACACCAAAAAGATGGAGCCACTTGCAAAAATTAATGTAAAGTAGTTTTTTTTTCACTTTTTTCAAAATGGTTGCTAATATAAGCAATATGCTGTTCTTGGTACTTTAGGAAGACAGAGAATGACAAACTTGAAGGCTAAATACAAATTATTGTGGCCAAGGAATGCAATAGAAAAAAATTTAAAAGCTCTACCTCTTTTGGTCAATTCATTATTCTACAGTAAAAGCCATAAATATTAAATTCTCCTTAAAAATTAATGAAAACTAACTGTATTTAAGAATCACACATCTGCACCTATGTCTCTTTGTCGTAAGGTAATGCACAAACTGTATTTAGCTGCACGTCACCTTGGAGAAAAGAATCTGCTAAATGAATAAATGTATTAAATTACCACACTGAGATACACTGGAATTTAAAATAAGGATCAACACTTCAAAATCAACTGAAGCAGATAATGCATGAAAAGGTTTTACTGTATGCATATTTTCACAATTACCACATGATCATTTTGACAAAAATCCTATGTTATAGAGATATTTATAATGACTGAAAGTTTTGCAATGTAGCAGTAAACAAACATGGTCCAGTCACATTGACCTGTCACAAACATCCTCACTGCTAAGTTTGCCCTAACAGCATTCAGGCAAAAATTGTTTACTATGTGATTCTTCAGAGTATAGGAAACACACACAAAAACAGGACCCAAACTAAACCACACACACATTTTCTGAACCACTTGTCCCATACAGGGTCACAGGGAGCCAGAGCCTACCCAGCAACACAGGGCATAAGGCCAGAGGGGGAGAGGAAACATCCAGGACAGGACACCAGTCCACCGCAAGGCACCCCAAAAAGGACTCGAACCCCAGACCCACCAGAGAACAGGACCCAGTCCAACCCACTGCGCCACCACACCCCCAACTAAACCACAATCACTGCTTAAGACACATCATTGTCACATACTCTGCCACATTTGCAAAGGGCAGTGCATCTCAGAGCAGCTTTGTAACATTTTCAGGAGTCTTTGCAAGCTTAGGCACCTCCCCATTTGAGTAACTCTTGCCCTTTGCCAAGTGATGATTGTGTCACTAGAGTACTCATCAATGATGTGGTCCTTAGCTTTTTGGTACAAAACTGTAAGACAGGCTGGATGGCTGTTGGCCTCTTGTGCAATTAAATGCCCAGAACTTAGTTTTGCAAGAAGTGTCTTGCCCTCCAGTTGACATGCACAGTTGTAT